>NW_015173689.1:360966-383672 GCF_001447785.1 Gekko japonicus | reverse complement strand
GGCCGGCTCGCCGGGCCTCCCCGCCACAGGGCACCCAGGCAAGCCAAGGGAAGGCAGTTTAAACTGCCTTCCCTTCCCTTCATGGTGTGTGGCCTAATATGCTAATGGGTTTCTGATGTTGGGTGTGGCCTATTATGCTAATTAGTTCCTGCTGGGCTTTTTCTACAAAAAAAGCCCTGCTGAATACTCTCCCAGGTAAACACTCTCTTGTGTGCGCGCCCATGCACACACCCCAGAATGATGTTGGAGGGCCCCTATGCTGTTTTAATTACTTGCAAGCAATTTTTTATGTCAAAGAGCATACAGAGCATGCAGTCTGAAACGATACAACCCAGCCCCCAATCTCAGGATCTATTAACTCATTCTAATGCCTCAGTAGATGAAGGCCCAAGATTCTTTTTTTTTTTTAATGGAAATAAATTTATCTCTTGCTGGCTCTGTCAGAGCAATATGTAGCTGTTTTTGCCCCAGTGAATCTCACGGACTTTTGCTTAGAATTATTTACTGAATTTAAAGAAAGATTTTTCATTCAACTTCATCAAGAAAGAATGTAAACCTAATACACAGAATCCAGAGTAAATCAATTTGTCCAGTAATGGACAATCAAATCTGCCCAGTAATGGACAGAGAAAACAAATGCTATGGAGGATGATCTTTTAGTTTTGCTGGAAAACACAGATGTCCATAAAAAAGGAATAACCTTTATTCATTAATATTTTATTGCGCTGAAGAATGAGGACACTTTCTATCCTCCAAGTAATGCCTTAGGTGCTAAACAGGAAAGCTGAGCTTCACTGACATGAGTAAAGCTTTTTGTGTGGAGCAGTCCGAGTGCATGATTTGCTTTTAATGCTCTTGTAGAACCGCCAACACCAACCATGTCATTTGGGAAAGCTATGATAAATTAATGGTTTTCCTAAATCGCAGACAGATTTGGGTTCATAAAGCTACAAAAACAAATGATTAAATGAAATCCATGGCTGACCTATAAACTCCACCCTCCTGCTTTCTCTGTATGCTTCTCCTTCTGGCAGACTGAATTCAAGACCTCACCCTGCTAATACAATACGTTTTTACTGGAACAAAAATTTACCTTAAGGCCTGTTGCTTCTGTTAATCTCACTTCTAAACCTACCCAAAATAGAAATATAGGTTTGCTAAGCAATATCTGTCAAGGGATATTTCAGGAGCTTTTCCCACATTTTAAAACAGAAAGAAGTATTAACTGATTCAGTAATGGAAAATAGACTTTGTGTTAATTGAATAATCCATTTATGAAAAATCCCTTTTGTAGAACTATCGCTCATTACCATATCATTTCAAAATTAATGCATTTCCAAACATGCCAGCAAGGAGACTGGTTTAATGTACAAATACTGGAGACATTCAGCAGACAGTGCTTTGTGGGTGACCAGCTTCTTGAATGGCAGCCCACAATTAAATTCAAACCATGTGAACACATGTGCTTGTATGTTTTTCCTCTTGCTGAGGGGCAGGATTGGCATGCATTAGTAGGATCTGCTTGAGCAGCAGATCCCCTATGGTGACAAAACACTGAAAGCAAGCTCTTTAATGAGGTACTTCCTGTTTTGCATCATTGGGAAGTAATACACACAAGCATCTTCAAATGTAGTGTCTTGAGGGGATTTTCCTAATATAACAGTGGCTAATGTCATTCATGCTAGGATAGATACCAAAGCACAAGAACATCATATATCACTCCTGACCCCGTTAGTCTAAGATGATGGAACTGAATAGAATAAGCCTTAGGAAGAGAGATATGAGCATATGCAGATGGTATTATGCTGATGTGTAGGGTGGGCATTCACTTGGTATTCACACCTCAGAACCAGCGCCGGATTTATAGGGTGCCGTAACAGTTGCCTAGCAGAAAAGAAACTGAAATATTTTTCTTCTTCTGTTCCTGTATATTTTTAGCTAGATAGGGTAGGTGGCATATAGTCAGGCCCACCATAAAGAATTTCCTGCATGTTTGCAGGGCACTTTGCATTCACATTCTTTAACAATTTCGGACAGATCAAACAGACAGATCAAGCAAACAAAAATATCAAACATATGAGAAGAAGCCTTTAGTGTTGCTTGACTTCCTTGTCCTGTTACAATTAAGCTAGACTGAATCCCTCACATAAGCAGCTGCTGATAACAAGTGTGCCATCTGGACCTTTGGCAATAATTGCTTAGTTTGAGAAATAAAGAATAATAGGTAACATGTTTGGCCTGCCGTAGAAAACTTGTCCTTAATTCCAACTGTCAAGTATTCACTGGAGGATGCTTTTTTGCAAATACTGTACAAAACCTTAATTATGATCTCACAGCAATGCACATTGCATATGGATTAGATACACATAAATTCTCTGTAAAAATTCAGTAATCCCCCCCCCCCCAACACACACACACACTGTTCGGAGGATTTCAGTTATCTTAAAACAAATACATGGGAGATAACTATGGAATTCAGAAATTGGTCAGTAAAACATGGTTTAATAACATTGTACGTACAAAGTTTAAATGTATAAAATAAGAGAATAACCGCCCAATGCATTTTGTGGTTGCACTCATTTTACTACTTTGTCATTAGGTGTTTATTTATTTTATTTATTTATTTTTCGGATTTCTACCCCACTCTCCCAGCCAAAGCTGGCTCAGGGTGGCTTACATAAAAACAAATAAGTTACATTAAAACATAAGTTGTGCTCGCTTCGGCAGCACATATACTAAAATTGGAACTGAACATAAGTTACAATTAAAACAATTCTAAAACCATAATAAAGTGCTAGTAGTTGTTGTCGTTCGTTTGATGGTGGCAGCCATTATTCGATGTTCTTAACTCACAATCAGCTCGCAGTGTTCATTTTTGATTGTCCTTGCAGTGCTTGATGTCCTTTAGGCTGTTGGTAGCAGTTTCAGGGGTCAGAGTCAAGGAAGAGATTGGAAATGACAAGGACAAGAGAGAAGAGCTGTCCCTCAGCTACGAATGTTCCTGGCAACATCTGCCCCATAAATAGTTAGCACTGGATACATGAGTGAGCAGTCTTACAGAGCATCAGCTTAGCATGCAGAAGGTTCCAGGTTCAGTCCCCGGTATCTCCAGTTGAAAGGATCAGGTAGTAAGTTGAAAGCACAGCTGAGTTTTGCTCAGAAAAATTGATGTTCTGGATGCTTGAGGAGTAAGTTCACAAGGAGGCTTGTTATAGCTGGTGTTCCTGCACAGGCAGGGGATGGGGCCAGCTAGTTGATCCATGCTCCCCTTCTGTGTGCATTGACTCTACCTGTCTTGTGTTGTTTGAAGAGAGCTGGAAGGATTTCCAGCAGTCTACCTGAGAGGAGATGGTGTATTGTAGCTAAGAGGCTGCACTACAAATCAGGAAGCCCCATATTAAAACCCCATTCCAGTCGTTACGTTTCCCCTGATATGACCTGCATGCTGCTCTTCGCTTCAGTGGGGAATAAAGAAAGGCAACTCCTGCTGTTCACTTGTAATGAAATAAGGGGATTGTGAGGGCGAAAAATGCTCAGATCAGAGAAGCTGTAGTTTGCCTCATCCTGAGTCTTATTTCCAACTCTAGAAGCTTGTTGGGTTTTTCCCCCTAGCCAGGCTCCAAAGTTGGCCAGGCTGGTAGAAAAATGCTGGAAAAAAGGGAGTATAGTGAGTTGAGGCTAGGTGGAGCATTGTCTTCCTCTCCTAACACCAACCAAACACCTGCCCCCGCCCCGATACCAGTTGAGGATTCCAGGAAAGGAGGGGAAAGATCTCTCATACGTTAAGGAGGACATATAGCATGCCGCAGCAGCAAAATGAAACATGGTTTTGCCTCCCTGACAGCTATCAGACACCTTCTCCCACTAAGACTAGGTAAAAGGTTCTTGCATTTAGTCAGAGCAGTGCACTGGATCTTTGGTTTAGTTTTGTGCAGTAGATCTCAAACTGATTTTTGAAAATATTGCATTGTTCTCTGCCTCCCATTCCCTGGATGAACTGTGGCAAGCCAACAAAAGGAGCTTAAAGTACTATACTGTTTTCTTTCACGAACGTTGCAAATGACCCAGAAATATTAAAGTTTCACAGGAACAAGTAACACTTTTTATTTTCTTCAGTTAACAGCTTTCAAAACGTCTTCTTTACTAGCTTTTCTGAGCCTCTCATCAGTTTGCTGTTGTTCAGCCACAGTCAAGTCTGACTCTTCGCGACCCCATGGACCACATCACGCCAGGCCCTCCTGTCTTTCGTCATGCTCAGGAGTTTGCTTAATTTCATGTTCATTGCATCTATGACACTGTCTAACCATCTCATCCTTTGCCGTCCCCTTCTTCTTTGACCTTCAATCTTTCCCAGCATCAGGATCTTCTCCAGTGAGTGCTCCCTTCTCATTTCGTGGCTAAATATTTGAGCTTCAGCTTCAGTATCTGGCCTTCCAGGGAACAGTCAGGGTTGATTTCTTTTAGGATTGACTGATTTGATCTCCTTACAGTCCAGGGGACTCTCAAGAGTCTTCTCCAGCACCATAATTTGAAAGCATCTATTCTTCGGTGTTTGGCCTTCCTTATAGTCCTAACTCTCGCAGCCATGCATTACTACTGGGAATACCATTGCTTCGACCATAGGGACTTTTGTTGGCAGGGTGATGTCTCTACTTTTTATTATGCTTTCTAAGTTTGCCGTCGCTTTCCTCCCAAGGAGCAGGTGTCTTTTAATTTCATGGCTGCAGTCACCGTCTGCTGTGATCTTGGATCCCAGGTATGTGAAATCTGTCACTGCTTCCATGATTTCTGTTTGCCAAAGAGTGATGGGGCTGGATGCCATGATCTTAGTTTTTTTGATGTTGAGTTTCAAGTAAACTTTTGCACTCTCCTCTTTTACCCTCAGCAAGAGGCTCTTGAGGTCCTTCCTCTTCACTTTCTGCCATTAAAGTGGTATCGTCTGCGTATCTGAGGCTGTTGATGTTTTCCCCAGCCATCTTAATTCCAGCTTGTGATCCATCCAGGCCGGCATTTTGCATGATGTACTCTGCATGTAAATTAAATAAGCAAGCATTCTTGCCGTACTCCTTTTCCTATGCCAAACCAATCAGTTGTTCCATATCCGGTTCTAACTGTCGCTTCTTGGCCCTTATACAGGTTTCTCAAGAGACATGTGAGGTGTTCTGGTACTCCCATCTCTTTAAGGACTTGCCATAGTTTGTTGTGATCCACACAATCAAAAGCTTTAGCATAGTCAATGAAGCAGAAGTAGATGTTTTTCTGGTACTCTCATCAGTTAGAAACATGCATTTCCACGGTAAATATACAGCGCTTTAGAATTAGTACATATAATGGTACCCAACATACAAATAAGTGATGGTACCCAACATACAAATTAGCTGAAGAGGTTGGATTTCTTCAGTTTATGTGTAGTCTGTACACCTATTATAATCCATATGTAATTTGCATTGTTATAGCACCATAATTTTAAACACGAGCTGGGTTTTTTCAGAGCTCTTTTGGTACAAACAGGAATGTTGGGAAATCAGGTAATAGCATGTGTAGTTTTAGATGAGTAGCCACCTTAAAGTGCAACAAGATTTCCAAGGTATAAGCTTCCAAGAGCCAATGCTCACTTCATCAGTACAGTAAGTTACCTTCCTACATACTACTATAGATGATTTATAGTGTACAAACTTAGATATGCTCCTGGTTGCATCTCGAAATACCTACCAAACCCAGTTACCACATACAAAGGAAAAACCTATGCCTTACCATTCTTCTGCATGAATGGCTAATGAAATATTTACATGTGTTCTTGGATGCTACTGCAAATCCACACTCATGGAACTGGATATTCGCTCAAGGGTGTGAAGAGGAAGCACTCAGCTACAATCCTACATTACTGGCTTGCTATTGATGGCTGTTCTTCAGATACCATTCCATGAAGCTGAACAGGAAGCATAAAATATCCCTCCTTTTCTCCCACTGTTTATGAAATTTCAGCTGTTATGGAAGTATCCTAACAATTTTGATACCTCAGTGAATGGGGCTGATTGGTAATGCCCACACATTGGGTACTGCCTAGTGGCAGAGTGCAATGGTGTAAAGGGATTTACAACGGTTAGGGACGGGAGGCAGATGTTCGCCGTGTGAACGCCCGTAAGTACACCGGTTGGAACCGGCACCCTAACCGTTGTAAATCCCCCGTCTGAACGCACCCACACTCTGTCTTCCTGGGATCTCCATCCAACTGGCTTATGTGAAATGAAGGTCATATGCCCTTGACATATTTTTTTTTGGGGGGGGGGGATTGTTACCAGTCAGTGCCATTTCACAGAGGGGCAGTTGGTTTTCCAATTGGAAGTAATGCTATACACCCTTCATCTAAAAATCACTCCAG
The DNA here is from genome assembly GCF_001447785.1 of Gekko japonicus. Lineage (NCBI taxonomy): Eukaryota > Metazoa > Chordata > Lepidosauria > Squamata > Gekkonidae > Gekko > Gekko japonicus. The sequence continues at coordinate 377,290 of NW_015173689.1, read as the reverse complement.
ACAGAAATTAAATCCATCTCATAAGCCTGGCCTAGGACAAGGAATGAATGGTGGGCACAGCCTGGGGGAAAGTATCCTGAAGTTCATCAAAAGAAGCTAGATTGATAATAGTTCTCACCCATCCTAAAGTAATGTATATTTTACAACATTGGGGTCTCTCAGGAAAACAGCATCACACCTAATGGTAATTTCTTTTATACCTATCTTCCTTCCTCCATTTGCCCACTTTGCATATTTATAACACCTGGAAGCTCCTCTTCATCCTGCATATCAAGGGGCATCCACAGATATTATAAACTCTGGGAAAGCAATCAAGCTCTGCCAAATTCTTTGATTCTCCCTCTGGGAGAGCTATTAACCATTCCCCCAGGTCTCTGGGAACCTTCCTGTAAGCATATCAACACTATTGTTCCTTTGATGCAACCACATCAGCATACCCTCAGGTATCATTTTTGGATATAAATATACCCAAGCTATCCACATTGTGTGTGTGTAACTCTACACCCAAGATGCTGGTCGCCTTGCTCTTCAACAGACCTCTAACCCAGACAGACCTGAATCTCTTCAAGACTGGTAGATATGACTTCTTCCACAAAATCTATTTCCCCCGATCTCACTCTATTATTCTTAACTAACCTTGCAAGTGTGTTTCTAGTATGTATTTTGTATGTGTGTTTTTGCCTTCTAGTAGTTTTGAATAAAACTCTCAATTTTGCACCTTGTTCCTTTTTTCTCCTATCCACTGTGCAGCCTTATCTTCTCCCTGTCAGGAGCTACTTCCCCTGGATCTGGGGTTCAAGCCCTCATGGCATGTGAGACCCATGCACTGCATCCCACCATGTTCCTGAAGTTATCCCAAGCCACAGGTGTAGCTTTGGGGTGAGTGTAGAAGGGGGGGGGAGTGTGCAGTGAAAGGAAAGTGGCAGACACCTTCCAGCCGGTTGAAAAGGCTTCTTGGGGAGAGGAGGACGAGGCACGAGAAGCCAGATTTCTGCTGGCTGCAAAAAGCTACATCCAGCAGAAAGCTGGGGATGAAATCACTCTGGGCCATTTAAGCCCCTACTTTCTGCTCTCCATGGCTTTTTGCCAGACAGCTGAGCAGCTCATGAACATGGCTTCACAAACCATGAACAGGCCAAAATTTGTGATGAATTTGAGTTTGTGACCCGGTTCATACCCATCCCTATGTACCATTGCGCCTGAGACACTAACTTTGTGTGTGGCATGTAGGTTCAGTCCCTAGTATCTCTACTTAGGAGAACAATGCATCATGATTCAGGAAAGACCTTTCTTTATGCTGGAAAACTGCCCCCAGTCACTGTTTGGTTTCAGTTTAAAAGGAAAGGAAAGGTTCGCAGTCACAATGAAGAAGCTGCCAAACTCAGAGATACAAAAGTTCATGCCAAGCATGTTCAGCTGTGACATGCATGCCTGGGATGAGTTTAGCAAAGAGCCTTTGGAATTTATCTACAAGCAAGAACCAGGAAACACAATCCATGGATTCCATGGCATCCCCGGGCACCATGGGGATTACCAACTTAATCTTATGTTTATACTATATACATAAAGTAAGGATTACAAAGAGCTGGTGTAGCACAGTGACTAAAAACTTGAGCAGGGAAGTCCAAATGTCTGTCATGAGCTTAGGGAGGATTTCTGTGAAGTACTTTGAACACTTCAAAGTGTTGATGCATTTTCACAGCACTTTAGATAATAAAAGCTCTACAGAAAAGTATGAAAATAAGTTTCATGTATTTGGGCTGCAGTTCTGCTTAACCTATCTTTGCAAAACTGTTATTGCAGGCCTGATAGTGTCTATTTCCTAATAATAACAATAAACTCTTATTTACCTCCTCTTACTAAATGTTTGTACTACCTTGAAAATGCTATAGAAACAGAACTGTGTTTTCTCCAGAAACTGCACTTTGAAACTATAGAATAAAAGATTTTACCTGTTATACATTTAAACATGCTTTCGTCACTTTTCTATAATTAAAAGCTTTGCAACTGGGATTCTTCAAGTTTCCTCCTTTCCATTTTTTAATAGAGGTTAGCAGTGAAACAGAGAGGACCTAACTCAGAGAGCTTCCTGACTTGGATATGTATGTGACCTAGAGAACCTCCTCAGGAAGGAACCTCATTTTCCCCAAGGAAAACAATAGATTAATAGTCCACTATGTGAACAGCAATGATTCAACAAGAAAATGTCCAACTTAGACCTCAGAACAAATTGGAGCTTTGATTAAATGCCAAAGAATGAATTGGTATGCATATGCAAAATGTGTCTGTTCCTCGCTTCTTCGCCTTGACATTTTCAATACAGTTATAAGCACATACGGTTTAGAAAAGATTCACTCCTACGCTTCAGTCCTACTGACAATCCAACTTGGAATCTTTACAGGGTATGTAGTGTTTGGCTTTGCTTCTTTGTGAAAGGCAGTGCTAGTGCAGGAGGGAATAATCAGGCTAGTGTGGTTTTTTGCCAATTTGTTCACCTCCTTATTTAGGCACAATGCCCCCTTGATAGTCCTGGTGAGAAGACCTGTTGATTATTTGCTCAGATCTGAAGACTTTTAGGGCTGATCATGCAGCAAACTCAAAAGCTCTTAGCCAGGAAGGTGCAGCCTTGCTTAAACAGGAATTAATTCCTAATCAGCAAGCAAAGCAGCAGGTATTTGTGAAGTAACAAGTCACAATTCCTGGTTTTTTTCATTTAAATTAGCTTGATGAAACCAACAACCTTCATTTCTTTTTGGAATACTTAATGATTTGTTGTACCTTAAAAAAATAATTTCATATGTTTAAAAAAATTAAAAAGAACGAAATCGTACCTTGGTTTAAATTAATTGACCTTTTAGGGAATGTTTTCAAGTATTGAAAATGTTGCCCAGTTTTGAGTAAGTGACAGAAACTTAACTAAGTTCCTGAGTATTATAGCCCATCTCCAAACCACCTTTACTAGAGAGAAATGCATAATTCATAAAGATGTGACTTAAAAGAAAAAAGAGGTCACTGCCATCATACAAATGACAGTAGTACTGTCTGTGGGAATTTTTATGGATGAGATCACCAGCTCATGTGGTCTCATGACTTACGCCAGAAACATTAGAAAAAGGTAGACACTTAAGCACAACTCATTAGTATGTCTGAAGTAAACAATACAAAATCTCTTGGGCTCTGGGTCTCAGATTAGGCAAAATAAGAATGTCTACTCTCTGTTGCGCAATAAGATTAAAATGTTTAACTGCAGAATGTCCTCTAATTGTTCAGAAAACCGAAAACAAATAAGGAGAATACTTAATGTGTTAATACCACAGTTTTATAGCTCACATTATTTGTTGGCCATAAAAATCACAAATTATAGTGAACAAGAGAGTGCAAAAGTCAGTACTGGGATACAATCTCAAAAATGACAGAATGATTTCGGTCCGATTGCAAGGCAAACCATTCAACATCACAGTAATCCAAGTCTATGCCCCAACCACTGATGCAGAAGAGGCTGAAGTGGACCGGTTCTATGAAGACCTACAACACCTCCTAGAACTAACACCAAAAAATGATGTCCTCATCATCATAGGGGACTGGAATGCTAAAGTAGGAAGTCAAAAGGTAACCGGAATAACAGACAAGTTTGGCCTTGGAAAGCAAAATGAAGCAGGGCAAAGGTTAACAGAGTTTTGTCAAGAGAACACACTGGTCATAGCGAACACCCTTTTCCAACAACCTAAGAGGCGACTCTACACATGGACATCACCAGATGGGCAACACCAAAATCAGATTGACTATATAATTTGCAGTCAAAGATGGAGAAGCTCTATCCAGTCAGTAAAAACAAGACCTGGAGCTGACTGCGGTTCAGATCATGAGCTACTCATTGCAAAATTCAGATTTAAACTGAAGAAAATTGGGAAAACCACGAGGCCATTCAGGTTTGACCGAGATCGCATCCCTGATGAATATACAGTAGAGGTGAAGAATAGATTCAAGGGTCTGGATTTGATAGATAGAGTGCCTGAAGAACTATGGACAGAGGTTCGTGACATCGTACAGGAGGCAGCAATCACCACCATCCCAAAGAAAAAGAAATGTAAGAAAGCAAAGTGGCTTTCTGATGAGGCTTTACAAATAGCAGAGGAAAGAAGGAAAGCGAAAGGCAAAGGCGAAAAGGAAAGATTTACCCAACTGAACGCAGATTTCCAGAGAACAGCAAGGAGAGATAAGGAGGCCTTCCTGAATGAACAGTGCAAAGTAATAGAAGAAAACAATAGAATGGGAAGGACTAGAGATCTCTTCAAGAAAATTGGAGAAATCAAGGGAGCGTTCCATGCAAAGCTGGCCATGATAAAGGACAAAAACGGTAGGGACCTAACAGAAGCAGAAGAGATTAGGAAAAGATGGCAAGAATACACAGAAGAACTATACAAGAAAGACCTCGATGTCCTTGACAACCACGACGGTATAATCACTGACCTCGAGCCAGACATCCTGGAATGTGAAGTTAAATGGGCCTTAGAAAGCATTGCTAACAACAAAGCTAGTGGAGGTGATGGTATTCCAGCTGAGCTATTCAAAGTCTTAGAAGATGATGCTGTTAAAGTGCTGCACTCCATTTGCCAGCAAATTTGGATAACGCAACAGTGGCCACAGGATTGGAAAAGATCAGTATACATTCCAATCCCAAAGAAGGGCAATGCCAAGGAATGTTCAAACTATCGCACAATTGCACTCATATCACACGCTAGCAAGGTCATGCTCAAGATCCTACAAGCTAGGCTTCAACAGTACGTGGATAGAGAACTACCAGAAGTACAAGCTGGGTTTCGAAGAGGTAGAGGAACTAGAGATCAAATTGCCAACATTCGCTGGATTATGGAGAAAGCAAGAGAGTACCAGAAAAATATCTACTTCTGCTTCATTGACTATGCTAAAGCTTTTGACTGTGTGGATCACAACAAACTATGGCAGGGCCTTAAAGAGATGGGAGTACCAGACCACCTCACATGTCTCTTGAGAAACCTGTATAAGGGCCAAGAAGCGACAGTTAGAACCGGATATGGAACAACTGATTGGTTTAGCATAGGAAAAGGAGTACGACAAGGATGTATATTGTCGCCTTGCTTATTTAATATATATGCAGAGTACATCATGCGAAATGCTGGCCTGGATGAATCACAAGCGGGAATTAAGATTGCTGGGGAAAAGATCAACAACCTCAGATATGCAGACGATACCACTCTAATGGCAGAAAGTGAAGAGGACCTAAAGAGCCTCTTGCTCAGGGTAAAAGAGGAGAGCGCAAAAGTGGGCTTGAAGCTCAACATCAAAAAAACTAAGATCATGGCATCCGGCCCCATCACTCCTTGGCAAATAGAAGGGGAAGTCGTGGAAGTAGTGACAGACTTCACGTTCCTGGGATCCCAGATCACCGCAGACTGTGACAGCAGCCATGAAATTAAAAGACGCCTGCTCCTTGGGAGGAAAGTGATGGCGAACCTAAACAGCATGATAAAAAGTAGAGACATCACCCTGCCAACAAAAATACGCATGGTCCAAGCAATGGTATTCCCAGTAGTCATGTATGGCTGTGAGAATTGGACTATAAGGAAGGCCGAGCGCCGAAGAATAGATTCTTTTGAACTATGGTGCTGGAGAAGACTCTTGAGAGTCCCTTGGACTGCAAGAAGATCAAATCAGTCAATCCTAAAAGAAATCAACCCTGACTGTTCCCTGGAAGGCCAGATAATGAAACTGAAGCTCAAATACTTTGGCCACCAAATGCGAAGGGAGCACTCACTGGAGAAGACCCTGATGCTGGGAAAGATTGAAGGTCAAAGAAGATGGGGACGGCAAAGGATTAGATGGTTAGACAGTGTCATAGATGCAACGAACATAAAATTGAGCAAACTTCAGAGGACGGCAGGAGACAGGAGGGCCCGGCGGGAGCTGGTCCATGGGGTCGCGAAGAGTCAGACTCGACTGTGCGACTGAACAAAAAAAATCACAATTCTTTTTAAACGTTTTATTTAATAACTCTTCATTAACTCTCATATGCACTCTCCTTTAGAAGAGTGTTCTTCTAAACCAAGGGGACTTGTAAGACCTGGTTATTTAGGAAATTCGCATAGCCAGGATTATAGTTTTTATACGTTCAAAAAAGAATGGAAAAAGAGAGAACTAATATTACTTTGTGCAAATGTATGACTTTCTGTAAACTGTCATTATTTTAACTATGAGTCTGAAATGTTTTATAAAGTGAAGGCAAATGTTCTACAGTTAGCCATACAATTATTCTAGTTGTGAACTTCTATTCAAACACTTATCACCATTATCTCAAATGTGAACAGATCTTACATGCTCTGTTTCACCTAAAGAAGGCAGAGACCATCTTAGCCCTTCAACAAACCTACACACATCGTATTAGGGGGTATATTCATACCCCAAGATGAATTCCTAATATGTGTTGAGGCAATAATAATAATTACGGCAGCAAAAGTAATTCTGTTTCACAGTACCCAAACAGCCAGAGCCTTAAAATACATGTTCTTACAAATGATGGAGCAGAGTCGTTTTCTGTTGCCCCAGAAGGTTGGACTGGAACAATGGATTGAAATTAAAAAGAATTTTCAGCTAAACATTAAGAAGAACTTCCTGACAGGATGGTTCCTCAGTGGACTATGCTTCCTTAGGAGGTGGTGTGCTTTCCTTCTTTGCAGGTTTTTAAGTAGAGGCTAGATGGTAAGGATGCCAGCCTCCAGGATCCCCCTGGAATTACAGCTCATCTCCAGACTACAGAGATCAGTCCCTTGGAGAAAATGAATGCTTTAGAAGGTAGACTCTATGGCATTGTATCCCACTGAGGTCCCTGTCCTCTTCAGGCTCTATCCCCAGATCTCCAGGAGTTTTCCAACCTGGAGCTGGCAATCCTACCCCTTCCCCGGTGGCCATAGGGGACCTGGCAACCGTACTTAGATAGCCATCTGACAGTAATGCAGGTTCTGTGAATTTAGGGAAATCATGAGAGGGAGGGAGGGAGGGAGGGAAGATATGAGCCAGTGCTTGGCAACTCTAAAGACAAGGGTTTTTAAACAGTATACTACTTTCTCTTGGGTTTCTATCATCAGTAGGCCATGTGCCAGAACAGGCCTCCTCTAGCCTGCTGGCCCCATTCCACCCTGCCTTCCAAGGTTTTCCCCACACCTGGAGAGGCTTTTCTCTCTCCCTGGTAACCCACCGCCATCACCTGACCTTTGTTGGAATTGCCCACTGGGAGGGTCAGGACTCCCAGCTTCCCTTCCAAGTTCTGAGGCCTTGCCACTGTGTTTCCCACTGCCCAGCTCCTGGTCACCACAGGGACTATTTACTGCCTTGTGTGCCCCTGGAGGGGGCACTTGACAACTGACTGCCTCCCCCCAGTGCTCCTTTTAAAATAGCATGTCCAAGATGGTGGAGGTCTATGTGGTACAGAGAACCACTACCAGCATCAAAAGTTATAAAGTATTTATTAAAAAGAAAATGTTCACAAGCATACTTTTAGCACACCACCAGGTTGAGCAAGGGATTAAAAAAGAAATGGGGAAAATGCAATTCCTCTGTCCCTCTCTCTATACATGCCCCCTCAGATGTTAAACTATAGGACAGGCTCCTTAGCTTAGGAGTTTCTTTTACCTTGAAACTTCCTCCAGCTCTCCAGGCCAACATTTATTTAATGGCCACCTCTTCTAGTACTCAGCTAAGAGTTCTGTCTGCTCTGATGGACTCAGAACAAAAGAGCTCTTCCTCCTTGCTTCCAGGAGTTTTATCACATCTCTTTTCCCCACTCACTGACCAGGTCAAGCTGTGTCAGAGAAGCTTTTCCTGGATATCCTTCAGGAATTCCTTCCTGAAGTCTCTATAGTATTTAACACCTCGATTCTCTTTCCCCTGCTTGAAGGGGGGAAAGCTTCACCATACCATTGTCTAGACCTATTAACATTTGTATGAAGGTGGACTGAGGTAAGACTGGAAAGCAATTTGAACTGACTTCCCCCCTTCCTGCCTGTTCTCTGCCCAGAGAGGGGGGGGGGACTTTTAAAACTCAGAGTAAAGTTTTTGCTCATTTCAAACCTTCAGAGAAAAAATGAATTTCTTCACAGCCCTCATCAGTTTTCAACTTTTGCACTGCCTGTCAAATCTACTACCCAGTTGTTAAAAATTTGTGTATCCTAGTAGAGTCAAACGTAACAACTTACATTTTTATTTTCACACAAAACAACAGTCATTGCCACTCTGTGTTTGTCAAGAGCTGACTTAGATTTAGCATGACATTTTTGTACATTCAGTCACAACACATGCGAGTTTTGTGCTGCAGAGGAAAGGAGTGCCTGTTATATAACCACCTGACCTGAAGGACAAGACTATGGTAATCCTTTAAGAATTGAATATTACATACTCAAACAACATAATAATATTTACAGTTTACAAAATTCAGAATCTCTAGAGAGACAGATAAGCCTTGGCATGCGCTAACTAATCACCAGTTCCTTTTACCAGTACATAAGATTATGGCTGCAGCATTATACATACTTTCCTGAGACTAATAGTGAAATTTTGAACAGTGGAAATTCTTTGTGAGTTAAATATGTATGGGATTGCACAAGTTGAGTAAAGGTCACTTCTACTTTTTAAAAAACTCCTGAACTGTTATCTCTTCCTTTCCAAACCTAATGCTGGGTGTGCCTCAATGGTAAAATGGAACATAATGGTGTGGTTTTGTTTGTATGCAATAGAATGGGTTTGAGTTTACAATGAAACACAATCAAACCATCAATCCCTTTACTGGGTCTTCACCAGATCTTGTACTGTATCAAGCATCCCAAAGGTTAAAAATTCTACCCACCCAATTGTAATCCTAGGAGGGCTCTAATAAATAAATACATTTAATTACTATTACATATTTTAAACATTTTTATGCTGCTGTTCCACCTCATCAGGGTCCCCAAGGCAGTGAACATAAAAAACATTAAAACATCTTAACAATTAAAAACACCCTTTTACATTATAAAATAATTCACTAAAAATGCATCACCACCACCAGAACCAGTGAGGAGGGCCCATAACTGTTACTGGAGGTATACCAAATGGGGGGGGGGGAGTCTTCACCTACTGGCAGATGACATCAATAGAGGGAGACAGGCGAATCCCCCCCGGCAAATATTTTCAAAGTTTTAGTGACACAACCGAGAAACCCCTCTCTTAGTTCTTTATTAGTTACAATCATAGATCAGTCACGATTGACACTCATAGTTATCAGCACATTTGCAAACAATAAAATGTCCAGGCAGCATGGCAGGCTGATTTCAATAGTAGAGACAATTAATAAGAAGACTTGATCAGCTGCTTCCTTGTTGATCTTGCCAAGGGGCATAATTTGGCCACCTTAGAGGTGATTTTGTTAGAACAATATGAAAGGGGGGAGGAAGATATTAAATTAATCAGATCTGCCTGGAAAATTTAATAGAATTGGAGTTATTAAAAACAGTAATAACATGGGAATCGTATAAAAACATAAACAAGAGAAAGTTAATAAAATTAATAACATAAAATAATGTTAAGAGAATCATACAATTTTTTCAGCTAAAATAAGTTTACGTTTCCTAGTAGCTAAGCAACAAAATTTTTCCACAGTGTAAGTCACTGAGCTCTGAACGTCTAAGAGGAACTTACGAAGGACTTCTGGCCTAAAGTCAAGATAAGACTGCAGAGGGCTAAATGTAGATAGAATGGGTAGTATGAGATGGTCTCGTTCCTCCTGATAGAATCTGCAGAACAGGAGGACATGAGTAATTGATTCCACCATATTAGCCATGCATGGCCATATACGTTCATGCATTGGAACTCGAATGAATTTACCTTGCAGTACAGCAGAAGGGAGTGCCTCAAAACGGGCTCTGGAAAAGGCCCATCTATAGGGTTCATATGTAATGTTAACTAAATAAAGGGCAACAGTAAAATTAGGCCAAGATTTTATATTTCTGTAGTTCTTGGGTAGCAAAGCTTCTTCATTTTGCGATTCAATATCACAAAACCTCTGCCTGACAGCTCTTCTTGCCTTGTATAGGCCTCCATAGAAGAGATCTTCTGGGAATAGGCCAATCTGATTTAACTTATTAAGAATTTATGTGGACCAGGCAGGGTAAGGGTCCAAAGCTAAAAGGTAAGGTATTAAACGCTTCGGGTTGTAATGAATTTTTAGCTAGAATGTTATAGCCTGTTCCCAGACCTTTGCTTCGACTCTGAGTAGCCCAGCCTCTTGCCTAGGTGTTACATTAGAAGTGCTTCTAGGAACGCCAAATAGAGATCGAAGAAATTTAGATTGAACCCTTTCAAGGGTCTTTAGATTGGCAGAAAGTCCGATTTGTGAGCCATACAGGAGTTGAGCCGATGATTTTGCCTGGAAGGTTTTTTTTTAGGCCATGGGAAGAAAGCCTGCATCTTTTCTTCTAAATAATCTAAGAATGGCATTTGCACTTCTCTCTGCCAGGTTAGCTGGTGAAGACAGATGTGCTGAGAATTGCCACCCATCCCATTTCAGATGGAGGGGCCAAGCAAAGGAGGGCTTCCTAAACTTACTGAAGTCAAAAGGTAAGTTCATATGGGAGAAGGTGATCCTTAAGGTATGTTGGTCCCAAGCTGTACAGAGTTTTCAAAATCAATACCATCAGCTTGAATTGAGTCAGAAGGAACAAGACTGGAGCGACATGGTCCTGTGATCAGACCAGTCAGCACTCTGGCCGCAGCATTCTGTACCAACTGTAGCTTCCAGACAGTCTTCAAGGTTAGATCTATGTAGAGCTCACTGTAGTAATCCACAATGGCAAAACCTTTTCTGTCTAGGAAGGCGTGCAGCTGGATCACCAGCTGAAGCTGGTGACATGTACCCCTGGCTACCACTGCCACCTGTTTATCCAACATATTTCACATACCCTAACAGTCATTATCTAGCTTTACATTAGGATCTTTATAATATACAGGACAGTAGCAGGATATGCAAAATTGTAGAATACCATCTTGGGACTATTCACAAGAAATCACTGAGTAGCTTTGGTGCAGGCAATGAGACAACGCAAGGCAGGATTCTTAGGATAAGGTTTTATTATTTTGTCTTTCTTACAGGCCTGCCTCTACTTTCTCCTCCATCTTTCTTCCCCTTTAGGATTGCCATTTTCAGGTGAGAAAATTCCTGGAGATTTGGGGGTAGAACCTGGGCAGGGTTGGGTACAATGCCATGAGGGTCTACCCTCCAAAGCAGCCATTTTTGACAAGGGAACTGATTTCTCTAGTCTGGAGATCAGTTGTAATTCTGAGAAGTCTAGTGTGCCCAGCAACAGACTATGGTCTCTCTAATAGAACAAACTTCTCAACATCAGCAGTGAAACAAATGTAAGCAATTCTGTAGCTAATACTGATGAGATACTCTGTGGTGATCCTTGTAATAATAGGTGTCCTTATAAAACTACCAAGGATACAACTACCAAGGATACCAAGGTGTCTTTATACAACTACCAAGGCTGACTCCTGACCTGCCACCACTGAGAAGAAAATAGAAGAGGATCAGCAGCAGCCACCAAGGCCCCTGGCAAATTGACTGTGCTACCACTTTGCCCAACAAGAACTGGGAAAAAATTTGGTCATCACCATCTATTACATCCCACTCTTTAAATTTTCAGTTACAGAGTTATAAACTGTTGACTAGATGGTATCTCACGGCTACTAGACTTCATAATATCTCGAATCTGTACTCACCACTATGTTGGAGGTCCTGTGGGGAATGGGGCACCTATATCCACTGTTGGTGGTTCTGTTTGAGAAACGTTTTGGTCAAAAAATATTTCTTCTATTAAATACATCACTGGGTATTTGATTCCACATATCCCTGAATTTATTTTGTTAGACCTTTGGTGAGATTCCCAAATCCCAAAAATCTACCAAGAACTTATTTCCATCTTATTAACAGCAGCTAAAGTTATTTGCTAATGGTTGGGAGACCTCTAACATGTTCTTGTTATCACATTGGTATTCTAAAGTTTGGGATTTTTATACCATGGATAAAATTTCTGATAAAGTTTCTGGTTATGGTAATCCATCTAAACATTCAGATTTCCAATCAAAATGGAACAGACTTGTTATCGGTTTATAGCATTCCTCGCAAATAATATGAAGTTTTACATTATATGTCATATTGTTTGTAACTGGTACATGATTGAACTGCTACACTTTTCATTCAGTCTCAATTGTTCTGTAGACCGTTTAGTGGTTCTTGCTTATGTTGTTGTTGTATTGGAGCTGAAAATAATAAAATTATTAAATAAGCAGCCACCAAGAGCTGTAGAGTAGAATTAGCCCCATCCACACACTCCCTGGCACACCTCCTCTGTCTCATACATCAAACAGAGGAAAGTTGCTGATACCCTTTACCTCCCAGAATAAGCAAGCTGCAAGCACATCTAGAATCAGCATCCACTGCTGCCTGAACTCTGCAAGGCAGCAGTGGATGCTCCTAGCTGCCATCACCAGGCACTTATCCATACAGTTGAATGGCTGAATTACCAGAGGTGACAAGCAGCAGCCACTACTTGAGCCAGGCAGATAGGGGCAAGGAACCATCTGTTCTGTCTAGTGCTTTTTTATCCTTTCCCCATTTTAACAACAGGCTAAATGTGTAACTAGCCTGAGGATTTGTACCTGAATCCCCCAAATCCTAGTCCAAAAACTCCCCCCAGTAGTCCTAGCAACCATCAGTTGATGGGGAAGGTGAGAACTTTGTGATTGTATAGTGGACATTAGCGTCCCTGGCATGATGACATCACTCACATCACTTAGCCAGGGGTGATGCTCTAGCATCTGCACAAAACTCTGTGGTTTAACCATAGAGTTTAAGACAAGTGCTAGAGTCTCCCAGCATGATGGTGTCACTTTCAGGCTGTTGGGGACACCAATTGCCCTTCCCATTTCGCCAGGCATTTCCTAAGTGATGCTGGGCAGCAGAAGCTGGGGGGTTGGAGATCCCCTGCCCTCAGCAGAAAGATAGCCAACGCTACCACTCTACCACAGGCAGCAGCAGGAGCAACTCATTGGGGGATCCAGAGGATGTCATCTTGCAGAGGTTTTTTCAAAACCCAAAGAGACTAATATTCAGGGGTCATTTCCTGCAGGAGTGCACAGGAGCGGAGCTCCGGCAGTAAAGAGCCCAGGGGGCGGGCACATGCAACAAGCCCCACTCCCTGCTCCCAGCAGAACTCAGTCAGAGCAAAACCAGCCAGGTAAGTTGCAGAGCCCCCCCCCCAAGTCCAAAACAGTCCAGTGGCACCTTTAAGTCCAAGTTTTATTCAGGTACAAGCTCTCCCTCCTCTGCAAGGACAGATCTGCATGTTCCCCTCCCCCCAATAGCTAGCAATCCAAAACAGTCCAGTGGAGTCTAAGTGGTGGGTGTTGCCTTCTGACACACTTCCAGTGATGTCAGGGGGTGTGGCATATGCAAATAAGTTATGCTAACGAGTTATGCTAATGAGCTCCTGCACCTCTTTTTCTACTAAATGACTCCTGCTAATATTGATATCATCACTCACATTTCTTTTCTTTGGCTCTGAAATAGCATATCATCTGAAAGCAGAAGATCCAAAACGCTACACATGTTTACATGGGAAAGAACTGAAACCTGATTAAGCTTGTTGGCATAATTGAGCTACAAATGCAGAGTATTTATTTGACTATAAAATATTTCCAGAATCAATACTGGTTATGTCTTCAATGCATTGTGCAAATGTGAACATTGCCCAGCTTCATGTTACTAAATACCAGAAAGAACCACTTGAATAACCTGGTAATTCAAGTTCCTTCACACATACTCAGTTTGGCTAACTGATGCATTACATGGCAAAGACTAGTAAAAGGCCAAATGACAATGGCAGTGTGGAGTGAAAACACTGTTAGAGCCTTCAAATATAATTGAACAAATAAGTCATAAAAAGAGTTTTATACACAGTTCCCACTATTGAATCTCCTTTGCTTCCTTAACTGTGAAGAGCCTACTGTTCTATAAATACTCTAAAAATGGAATTAAGGGGATCTTAATGTTGGCTGTACTAATCCATTCATTTTCTTTTGAGTACTGTTCATGCAAGTCAAATTTCAAATAATTCACCAAATGTACTTAGAAGCATTTGCTTGATTGCTTTAGGACTCACTGTTTCCACATCAGCTTTCTCTGGAAATGAAAATGATATATACCATGTAAAGAGAAGCTTTTGAAATTAATCCTTAAAAACAGAACTTCTGAAAGACTGTAGTTACAGTCAGCTTGGGGAAAATGAGAGCAGAACAATAAAGTATCTTTTTGGGTACTATTCTCTAGTGCTAAAACCTGGAGCCTTGGGCATTAGATCTGTCCTCAGGACTGAATCCATAAAGAGCCTTGTAATATCTGCAGAGGGAAGCAGACAAGTTTAACAAATTCGGAGGCAATCTAATTCCAACTATAATCAAATCAGACACATTTGTTCTAAATAGTACACAGACTGCCAAACTAAACAGCTCCAGAGTGAATTCTGAATGAAGGAGAATACGTAAATTGGCACTCAGATTCTGCTAGCTGTTTCCTAAGACATTCCTCAGAAAGAAGTTGTAAATTGAACACCTGTAGACAAACCAATAGAGAACCCAAAGGGGTAGCTAGCATAGTTCATGCCAGAGGATGTAACAGGTGCTTCCATCATTACATTTCCTATTCAAGTAGTTAAAAAGGATATGCGCCTGGGAGAATGCATTTGGCAGGTAGCCCAAAGTACTTGTTTAATGGGCAAATAACTTTAGAGATATACCAAGCAGATTAGTTTCATGAAGTTTGACCAGACCCAGATCTCAGACTCTTGATTCATTATTAGCAGCTTGCCAGTGCCAACATACCCATTTGGCCTTTTTTGTTTGTTTGTTTCTCTCTGTGTGTTATGAGATTATATGTCAGGACAGTAATGCACTTAGCACTGGACAACTTGGTTGCAATCCTTTGTCAACTTTGAACTTACTACAAACATTCACCTTCATATCCACATTTTAAAATCAGGAGTGCCATCCAGTAAATATAACTAATAAACTCATATGCCCTGGTGACATCCCAGATGGACTATTACAACATGCTGTTGCTAGGGCTGCCTTTGAGGATGAATTGGGAAAGTTCGAGGGCCAGCATGGTGTAGTAATTACAGTGTTGGATTAGGATCTGGGAAACCCAGGTTCAAATCTCCACTCTGCCAATGGAAGCTTGCTGAGTGACCTTGGGCCAATCACACTCAGCCTAACTTACCTCACAGGGTAGTTGTGAGTATAAAATGGAGGAGAGGAGAATGATATAAGCTGCTTTGGGTCCCCACTGGGGAGACAGGCAGGATATAAATAACGTAAATAATAAATAAATAACCGCATTCTGAACACGGGGGCTGTGGTGCCTACAGGGATTGTCCACAGCAAGCGCACTCCATTCGTCCTGTTCCGATATATTGGCTGCCAGTGTGCTTCTGGTACAAAGCCCAAAGTACGGATTTTAATACGGATTTTAATAGCACAGGCATCTATTTTTAAAATAAAAGTAAAGATGTTGGAAAATCATTGATGGAGCTCCCACATCTTGCCTTGGTGCTCCTTTGAGAATACAAGAGTATCCCTGCTGATACTTAAATCTATCAGTGAGCTTTTACACAGTTGACTCCTTATCAGTTGGAATATGGATTTCTTATTGGAGTAGCAGCCCTTTGGTGTTCATGTACATTAGTTATTTTTGTTTTTGTTTCTTTTCAGTCAAATCGGACATGGAACAGAGTCAGTAGGCTGGGACCTGTCATGGACTGCTCCAATTCAGTCGCCTATGCTCTTCAAAGATGGTCCAAATCTTTGGGGCTGTTATCTCTACGAAATCTACATTTTGTTACCTGAGCCTCCAGAAGCATCCCTCTCAGTTCTGAACCAAGGCTTTTTTGAACAAACTGAATCCGTACAAGACAAAGGTGAGACTGGTGAGGAAAGCTGATGCTTTGGAGGGATTTTGGCCTTTAAAGCACTTCTTGGTCTAGCATATATATGAAGGACTGTCTGTTCCCATACTCTGCCACATTCAGGCTGTTCTCCCACTTAAATTAGCCCACTCAGTGCTTATCAGGTCTTATTCCTTTTCAGTACTGGGTCCCACTTTGTGGAATGGGCTTCCTGAGAAGGAGAGAGGGATTTTGGAAGCACTGTAAGTAAGGCTGTTTTATGAAGGCTTTTTATTGTATTTAAGCCTTCATAAAACAGCCTT
>NW_015173689.1:344431-360492 GCF_001447785.1 Gekko japonicus | reverse complement strand
AATAATAAAATTATTAAATAAGCAGCCACCAAGAGCTGTAGAGTAGAATTAGCCCCATCCACACACTCCCTGGCACACCTCCTCTGTCTCATACATCAGACAGAGGAAAAGTTGCTGATACCCTCTTACCTCCCAGAATAAGCAAGCTGCAAGCACATCTAGAAGCAGCATCCACTGCTGCCTGAACTCTGCAAGGCAGCAGTGGATGCTCCTAGCTGCCATCACCAGGCACTTATCCATACAGTTGAATGGCTGAATTACCAGAGGTGACAAGCAGCAGCCACTACTTGAGCCAGGCAGATAGGGGCAAGGAACCATCTGTTCTGTCTAGTGCTTTTTTATCCTTTCCCCATTTTAACAACAGGCTAAATGTGTAACTAGCCTGAGGATTTGTACCTGAATCCCCCAAATCCTAGTCCAAACACTCCCCCCAGTAGTCCTAGCAACCATCAGTTGATGGGGAAGGTGAGAACTTTGTGATTGTATAGTGGACATTAGCGTCCCTGGCATGATGACATCACTCACATCACTTAGCCAGGGGTGATGCTCTAGCATCTGCACAAAACTCTGTGGTTTAACCATAGAGTTTAAGACAAGTGCTAGAGTCTCCCAGCATGATGGTGTCACTTTCAGGCTGTTGGGGACACCAATTGCCCTTCCCATTTCGCCAGGCATTTCCTAAGTGATGCTGGGCAGCAGAAGCTGGGGGGTTGGTTGGAGTTCCCCTGCCCGCAGCAGGAAGATAGCCAACGCTACCACTCTACCACAGGCAGCAGCAGGAGCAACTCATTGGGGGATCCAGAGGATGTCATCTTGCAGAGGTTTTTTCAAAACCCAAAGAGACTAATATTCAGGGGTCATTTCCTGCAGGAGCGCACAGGAGCGGAGCTCCGGCAGTAAAGAGCCCAGGGGGCGGGCACGTGCAACAAGCCCCACTCCCTGCTCCCAGCAGAACTCAGTCAGAGCAAAACCAGCCAGGTAAGGCTGTTTTATGAAGGCTTTTTATTGTATTTAAGCTGCATGAGTGTGTGTGGGGGGGGTGTTAATGGGGTATGGCTGATATTAATTTACGATTGTAAGCTACAAGGGAAGGAAAGGTATAAGCTATATAGCATCACAAAGTTTCAGAAACTAAAGTTCATGAGTCAGAGAGCTACTTTAGGTCCAGTAATTCTCTGAGTAACATTCAGAGCCGAATAATGAATTTTTAAAAAATTATCTGGAACATTCGACAATTACTATGTCATCATACTGAAACTCTGCCTTATTTAATTCGGGAATAACCCATTCAACGGTAAGTATCATCCCCATATTACCAATGTAGGTTGATAAAGAGAGATCTGCCTAATACCACCTAGCGAATTTTAGCATGGGCCTTTCTGGCACAAAATGTACACTCAGCCACACACATAGTTCACAGATTATCTTAGAAAGTAGTTGGCCAGGTATTAGAAAGAATCCTAAGAGTAAATAGGGTTGCCCCCTTATAACTTCACTGAGCTCTGACCTGCCTACCCCAGGGTATCTCAATCTCTTCAGATCTCAAAAGCTAAGCAGGGTTGGCCCTGGGTAGTATTTGGATGGGAGACCACCAAGGAAGTTCAGCGTCATGATGCAGAGGCAGGCAATGGCAAACCACCTCTCAACGTCTCTTGCCTTGAAAACCCATGGGGCTGCCATAAGTCAGCTGTGACTTGACAGGGGGAAAAAGTCCACTATAGTTGAAGGGACTTAGAGGAGTGTAACTCTGCTTAGGTAGAAGTATAAGGCATACACAGTGCTATATGGCTTCTGTTTTGTTCACTGCATGATTTTTCCGTCTCCTAAGGCATCTTAAATTATTCATTCTCAATTGCCTCTGTATGATTGAAATGTCCTCCTTTTGTACTAGATTCCTCTCCCTCTTTTCTCACTTTTAGACACCAGCTGAATTACAGGCAGTGTTTGAAGGACTGCTAGAAAGAATGCAGAAAGGAAATTCTAGGTCTATTAAAAAATGAATTTTCATCCAAAAATGTACGAAAAATAAATTTTGCAGATGTTGAATGAGGCCACAAGAGAGCATACAACATAGTGGATGACCTATTTTCATTCTTTAATATAGTCTCATCGCTCTAATTTTAACATCAATTCTTAAGGTAGAATTAGATATTTCAAGAAATGTGGAACTTCTACCACCACAGGTCTCTTTCTGCATTCTTTATGCTAATACCATGTTATGACAGACCCCTGTCACTCCCCCACTATGAGGCAGATTTTCCCACCAAAAGTTTTGTTTCCTGCTGTGACTGAGCAACCCCAAGTAGCATGTTAATATTTGTGGTTTTTATGGTCTGTTTGTCTCACCCTGTCACACAGAATATAATTTGGCCTTTAGCCCAGCCCAGGAACTTGATGAGGAAAACAGGAGACCTCTTGTTTTACCCTTTGAAATGGCACTTGAGATGGAGTAACATTCAAACAGAAATCTTAAGTTTATTTAACAGGCAGGGGATAAATAGGTGTAGTCAGGGGTTGGAAAAGCTGAGGGAGAATAGTGATCTTAAAGCTTGTTTGCATATATTCTAGGCGGTGAGAGATGATTTACTTAATATTTTAGTTACAGCAACAATGTTTCTTCAGAGAGTTTCCTATGACAGTGCCCTTTTCCTGGTGTATACCAAGCAGAGTATACCTGGAGCACCCAACTCATTCCTTTCTTGAAACTATAGTTTATTTCTGTCTCCTGAGTTGTCTAAAACTGTTTTCTATTCACATCAGACCTGGGTTCTTTCTCAGAGCCAAACCCTCAGAGAAACTGGGCAGGAATTGATCTCTTCTCCATAGCAGATATAACCGTGTTTCTTTTGGCTTGAAAGGGAGTTTCAGCACACTACCCAATCATCTATATATCTAATTCCCAACAGTCCCCTATATGCAGATAGGGGGTATACTTACCCCAAACAAGTTTTTCTGCAAACTTAGGTGACCCCCTAGGCTTGCAGAAAAGTCTGAAAACTTAAAAAAAATACATTGGGGGGGGGGGGTTAAATTCTCTTAAAACAGAAAAGTGTTATCTGTGCATGTGCAGACAACACTTCTCCGTTGGAGCAGCAGGAGGGGCACTTCAAGCTGGTGAGTGGAGTGAGGAGGGTGGAAGGACAGAGCACCAGCCAGGGAGTGCCACAGCCATCACATTACC
Organism: Gekko japonicus; assembly: GCF_001447785.1. Classification (NCBI taxonomy): domain Eukaryota; kingdom Metazoa; phylum Chordata; class Lepidosauria; order Squamata; family Gekkonidae; genus Gekko; species Gekko japonicus. The sequence continues at coordinate 357,311 of NW_015173689.1, read as the reverse complement.
TGGCTGGGAGAGGAGCCCTCAAAATTTGCCCCTTCTTGCCAGCGCTGCCCAGTAGGCAGCACCTGCCACAGCTGTCCAACTCACAAGCACAGGCAACGCAGGCACTGTGATGGTGACGAGGGCAGGATAAATGGTGGTGTGGCAGGAAAGAGAAATGACTGCCTACCGTGCCATCAGAAGAGGAGATGTACCCACCATGGAGATTACCCCCTGCTCAGACTGCCCTACCTTCAAGGCCTCTTCCTCTTTCCTCAGCTGCTTGGTGGTGGGAATGGTGGGGGGAGGGAGGCAGTGGGCAAGTAAACAGCAAGCTGACAGGAGGAGGGGAAGCACTGATTATGGGGGGAACCAGAACCAAGCGAGCAATACACTGACAGGGGGAGGCAGCAAACTGATGATGGAGGAGGGCAAGAGGGCAGAGCTCCAATGCGGGGGGGGGGGAAGCAAGCAAGCAAGCACTGCACTGACAATGGGAGGGGCAAGCTAGGTAAGGAACAAACTGAGGATGGAAAGGGAGGCAAGTAGGCAGAGCTCCAACGACAGGCACTGAGGATGAGGGGAGGTGTGTTGACAGAGCAGCTCACTTTCCAAATACCAGCATCTTCAGAATCCCAAAGTTCAGAGCACATAGAGTCAAGGGAACCAGATTCATGGGGTAGCAGAGGAAGAGGATGACCTTATGTATTACATGCAAATTATTATTTTTAATTATGTACCCAGTGATATCAATATGTACCTCACAGATATTTACATGTAAAAATGAAAATAGGCAGGTCTCAGACTGCAAGGCACTTAGAATTCAACGATAGACAGGGAGGCAAAGAACTATGATTAAGGAGAGAGACAAAGGTGAGTGTACAACAGATGCATTTATGAGCCAAGGAGGAAAAAAGAAGTGGCAGCTATATAATACATGACAAGCATTTACTGTACTTCAAGTCCTTTTCTGGGACATAGACACATAGAATTAGTGAGGGAATATTCCCGTGAGTTTCTCATAGGTTCCTGCTTGTTCGCACCAAATCACCATCCCAGTTCTGGTGTCTGTGTAAAGTGTAGTTCATCTTAAACTGACACTTAGTCTCTGAATTCTGTTAATGAATTCTCCCTTAGGATAGGAATCCTACAGTTAAGGCAAAGGAGTCTTTTTCCTTCACAGGTGAACCTGTCTGACTTTTCCTATCAGACTCACTGATTCCAAACTCTGTCAGAAACCAACTGACTGCCTTCAGATTGACAGATCCTCTGAATGGAATGAATCGAACTGAACTGAACTCTCTTCAGCACTTGGCTGATCATATAGTTTTTCTCAGCTGGTGCTGGCCAGTCAGAGACAATGAGCAGCCCATCACTCAAGCTCTCCATTCCAGTGGTATGTTAACCCTTCACCTCCCATATCTCTGATTCTGCTGCACTAGGAACCTGGCTTTTAAGCGCAGTCTGTCACACATGTATAACACAACACACTATGGCACATCATCAAGCTGTGCATTTTTTAACTCCCTGCTTCACATTACAGGCTGTTAGCAGGGACAGAAAAACACCTAGCATTACAGCACCAGACATTGAGTTATACTAGATAGTAAAAGGAAAAGATGAAACTGGTATGAAGCAACAGCAATTCAGACCGATTTCCCACAAGCTGCTGCTCCGCGCTCGCTCTTCCCTTTGCCCCGATTGTACGTGTCAATTTCACACCATGTGCTGCGCATCCGCATTTTGTCCCACAGCTTTGCCCGATTCCCCCCACGTCTACTCAATCCTGTTTTTTGAGGAGCAGCAGCTTGTGGGAAATTGGTCTCAGTTTATCTGGTAGTATCTAGTCCTGCCTTTTTATTTGAGGATTCAGGCACTATCACCTGGTTTTACAAGTACAGAAAATTCAGGATAGAATCCTTTCTTCATGCACAGCCTAAGCATAGACAAAGACTCTCCCACCTAATGAATGAAAGGCTGCATTTTATTAGGAAAGAGAGTTCCCAGTTTTCTGACTCCCATTTATTGTAGAAAAGGGCACACCAGTAAGAGATGGGACAAATGGTCCATAAAACACTGATTTACAGATAATTTACGACTTCCTTATAGTGTTTTTCACTCATATCATTTTTTCACATTGAAGTCACAAGTGGTACTGCAATTAAAATCATGTAGTTCATTTTGTTGCTCATTCCAATCACTCCGTAACTCTTCTTCTATTTGTTTCATAATATCCATTGTAGATGGTAAAGCTCTTTGTCTCATATACCTGTATTTCTTATTTACACACGTTGCAAAGCACCATGTATATTTATGATGCTGCATAAACAAGAAATATCTAAAGATACTTCCTCCTCAAGGCACATGAGAAATTGAATCACTAGTTTTCCTTAAGAACACTGCGAGGGACAGGGGGGACTTACTAGGAGTAAGTACTAGGCCTAGGCTACGACACTGGTGATGTGGCAATGTTACTTCCAGTGTGTAACGGAAGTGGCATCATCATATGATGTCATGGCAATACTTTGGTCTTTGGGCAAAAACCCTACTATAAAGTTTTTGCCCAAATACTAGAGCTTCACTGTGACATCACCAATGCGATATGATAGCTAATGATGTAGCCTCAGCCTCCCTTTGCCAGCTGGCTGATTGGTGGGGGGGGACAGGCCCTGGAGGTGGGGGCTGGTAGGCTGGTAACCCTACACACTACCAATGGGTTGCCACTTTCTGCAAGATACAGGGTTCATTAATATTTTGAAAGAGGAAAGTTACATGCTTGCACTATCACTTGGTCAGAATTAAGGTACTCGGTATAGATTTTTACACAGTCAAGGCTAATTCATTCAGCCTTTTCAGTTTGTCAGTGCATTAGTCCAATACATGTTCTGATGAAGTGTTGCTTTTCTTAAGGCACTGCTTTATCAAAACATGGAACAAGTGTGAACCAACATGCTGACATGCTAAAAGAGTTATGTATAAAAAATCCTTTGGGATTTATTAGATGGCAAGCTTAACTTATGCAAGGATGAAGCCGAGGTCATAACTGTAAAATAGGTTCATGTCATCACGTTTTCCAATCCTCATGAGAAGTTGTGTTAGAAGGATATTCCTATTAATATAAATATAAATATATTAATATAAACCCTACTAAGATAACAGCTGCAATCCAATTGATTGACTCAGCTGGAACTTACACGTGTGTAACTCTTGGCTAGAAAACACTGTCCTGTAAATACAACTGCTCCTCCCCCCCCCCTTTTCACAGAAGCAGCCAGAAAGGCTTTCCAGGACCTATGCTTACTTGAGGACTAAGCCCCATTGTACTTAGTGGGCCTTAGGGAGCAGTTCTAAACAGGACTATTCAGAAGTAAGTATCATTTTACTCAATGGGACTTATTCCCTGGAAAGTGTTCTTATGACAGCAGCCTCACTTCTGAATGAACAAGCAGAAGATCGGACTTTAAAACCTGGCTCTCCAGAGACCTGGTTCAAAATAGAACTGATTTTGCTGCTCTAGAACATATTTGCTCCATTAATTGGATTGAATTCCACTTGGTGGATATAGTTCGTTCTCTTGGTTCCCCTTGGCACTCTTGGCAATCCCAAGGATGATGTCCGGTAAGGAAGTCCCACATGACTTACATCTGAATAGACCTAAGGCTCACTGCCTCTGTTTTATTCCCCCAACCTCATATCCTCAAAACTCCTATGTTCAAATTCCATTGTTATAGAAATTCTTATCAAATATTTTCAATAAGCCAGACAATATCATGTAGTGATAGGTTTGAAAAAAGGGCATTTCTCTCTATTCAGGGTTGTTTAGACCTCAGTAGGTTTCTGAGTAGATCTGCTGAGGATTGCTCCATTAGTGGTACACACTTCTATGTAACAAATTTAGAGTCCAGTGGCACCTTTAAGACCAACAAAGGTTTATTCAAGGCATGACCTTATTTGAAAAAGTGTGCCTTGCACACAACAGCTCATACCGTGAATAAACCTTTGTTGGTTTTAAAGGTGCCACTGGACTCTAAATTTGTTCTACTGCTTCAGACCAACATGGCTGACTACCTGGATCGTACTTCTGTGTAAACATGTGCAGGATCAGCCTGTAAGTCTTAAGGGGCACAAGCCAGTTAGCAGTGCTCCTTAGGGTTGCCAGGTCCTCTCATCGCTTCGGTGGGGGGATTTGGGGGGACATTCTGGGGGTGGGTGGGGATGCCCCCAAGCCCCACCCCCCAAGAGCAACAACCCACCCAGCCACCCCTCTCCCTCCCCTCCTGCCCCATTTAGAGGGCTTCAGCTGATTGGTGGGGACCACGTGGCCCGCCAACCAGCTGGAAGGCCCTTTAAGTCTAGCAGGAGGGAGGGAGAGGGGTAGTCGTGGGCTGCACACTTGGCTCACAAAAAGACCCTTTAAAGGGTCTTTTTGCAAGTGGGGGGGGGGAGAAGTTGGCTGGAGATTAGAAAGGTTGGATCACCATTCCCATCCATGTCTGACATAAGAAGCTTTGATTCTCAAAAACCTATTCCCTGAAACTTTTTGGTCCCTAAGGTGCATGTATTTAATGACTATTACTGAAAATTATTTTGTTGTATTGAGGAGGGGGGTGTTAAAAATTATCCACTATGTGTGTCAAATATACAAGGTACACCACTGTGACAGAAAAAAGTAACAGACTCTATCTGAGTACCACTTAAGAGTGGCAGCCTAATCCTTCCATTGCATCACATCCCAACCGAGCTCCCTTCCTTCCCCAAATTTCCAAGAACTTCCGCAGCCAGAATTGGCAGCGATACAATATTAATAAGTATATAACACATATGCTATATTATCACCCCGCGCATAGATTTTCTTGAATGCAAACTGGTGTACACAATAATTACTGCCTTTGTGAAGCTACTATTCAATTATACTTCTTTTGGTACTTTTTATTATACCCTTGGCCATTCAGGGGAAAGAAGGATATAATTTTTAATAAATAAAAATAAATTTTAAATTGTTTCAAGGGAAGAGATTTTTAATATGTGCAACATACATAATTTCACATCTCTTGTGGAATATATTAGATACCTAGCATAATTAGAATATAATTTAAGAGATGCAAGCATATCTCAGAATAACTAACATTAAAAACTAGGATGGCCCTTACCCCTGTGGGTGATGATCCCCTGCTCGCAGCTTCCCTTCCCTGCCACCAGCAGAAGAAAAATAAAATTTAAAAAATGGAAACTTGGAAATGTCATACCTCTCTAAGGAATCATTGGAAACTATGTTTTTACAACACAGTTTCCAGTTTTCCCAGAAGTGATGTCACACTATTGCTGACAGCCCCACTCTGTGTCCTTGTCCCATCCCCCCCCCCCCCCCCCGTTTTTGCTGCTTGCCAGGACACCCTATTAAAAATGCACAAAATGTGAAGATATTACTTACTGGTTAAACAAAAACACTTGCCCTAATTTTCTTTCAAGGCCATGTCCTTTAACCCACAGATCAGCTGTTAAAAACTGGATTGATTCAGAACTTTCCAGGACTGGAGAGCTAGCTGTTCGAGATATAAACATTTTTCGCCTTTATTTCTCAGTCTTCACAATAACAACATACTTAAAACCAGGGTAGTATATAAGCCTCAGTTACACAAGTGCACCAGAACTTTTAATTAAACACTTTAATTTTTGCCACAAACAGAGTTAGATTGTAATGGCAGCTTTTGTCTTCTAGTTAATGGTTCTGAAATATTGTTTAAATAATTAGTGACACTGTGGGGACTGAATGTAAGCAATTAAGACTAGCTTGACACCCAGTGCTGCTTATCAAGAACTACCAATTCCTCAGCAGTTAAGTTGTGGGAGATGTAGATTTTTAATCATTTTAAGGACAATCGTACTGTTTAATTTGGGCGATGTTTTAAAAGGATTTTCAGCAGCCTAGTGAATAGGTCTCTCTATACTACCAAGTGACACAATAATTCTTTCATTTGTTCCCATATAGTTATCATTTGCCTTTCCTTAAGTAAAAATTTATTGTATCCAAAATACACAACCATTGGGTTGGATCCTGCAGATCCATTATACAAGCGGAGGTACTTTCAGAATTCCAGAGGAAGGAGACTTTTCCTGATGCAGCACTCTCAGGAATGTCTCTTATCAGCCAAGGCTCCTTCTGCCAGAGGAAAGTGACTCCACTAGCGGAAGGATCTAGGATATCCTACCCATATTAAAGAAAGTAATGTATAACAATTGTAAAATTTACTTTAATATTACAATAATGCTGAAATGGAGGCAAAACTTGTTACAATTTCTTTGTATCTAGTTAACCTTATCTCTAACAGGGAATCTTTAATAATACTCGCAAGGAAATACATTTCACTGAGCCACAGTTCCAAAAAGGATTTCCTTCTTGCAGCTGTTAATAATTCTGGTGTTTCAAACATGTTTTTCACAAAAGCACTATCCTAGTCGAACCATCCCTTCAGGACAGTTTAAAAAGAATTAATTTTCTATGTTATTTTACATATTTTAGCCAACTAACAGTTTTCTAAGACCTCCTGAGTTGGAATGATGTGCCACTGCTCAAAGTATATGTGATAATTTCATTGTAGGATTAAATGTGTACACTGTCATGTATGAACTACAGTGCAGTAATGTGATTTGGAGTAGAACAGCTGGAATGGCTATACGCCCATCGGTTGTCAGTCTTGGAACTACAGCAACATTCTCATATGACATATCATATATGACAGAGTATGTGTGGTGTTTGTCACATATGAAGTAGCCCTGAAATTAATAGTCCAATTTTCAAAAAAGGCTTTTAGTATCAATATCAAGCTGCATTTTATGTGCCAGAAGTTCTCTCTAGAATATAAACTACCTGCTGGGTTTCAGTATAAATTGTATTTGAACAACAAAAACTAAAAGTTCAAGTCCAAAATCCACGTAACTCCTTTAGGGATGACCAAAAACCACCAAACACCCCACTGTTTGTGATTAGTTGGGAGACCTACTGAGCATCACTGAAACTGATGCCTGACTCCAGAGGACAGCTGTGTGAGTGTTTATTGTAGGGATTTTTTTTGTGAAATAAGACAGAAGTCCAATGCTGCCTTGAAGACTAACAACATTTATTCCAGCATGAGCTGGAGTCAGAGTTCACTTCTTCAGATGCTATGGAGAGGAAATCCATTTTGAGATTTTGGTAAGAAAAATCACAGAACAGGGAGAAAAAGGAATAACAGGAAACTACTTTGACTTCCAAATTAACTTGTCATAGGTCCCGTCCACACGAGGGACAGTTCGGGGGCGGATCAAAGCAGCGCGATCACACCACAACATCTGGGAAGCGTCCTGCTTCCATACCCGAACTGGCCCTTTCCCCGGAAAAGCCGGCGCAAGTTGAACCACCTACCTTGGTGGTTCAAATGGAAACGGCGCTTCTAGCCGGGCGTTTGATCGCCGGCGCGTCCTTGCGCCGGCACAACCCCGGCCCGGAGCCGAACTGCGCATGCTCCGACATGCGCAGTTCGGCCGGCTCCCGGTTAGGGCCGTGTTTTCTCCCCGGCGTTTGATCGCGCCGGGGAGAAAAGGCGCCGCGGCCAGGGGATCCGCGCCTTAAGAGGCTTTTCCCCTGCCGTGTGGCAGGGGCCATAGTATGCAGGATTGCTATGTGCAGGAGTGCCACTATTTTAAGAGGAAAAGTCACAGCATCTACATGAAATATGGAAGAGGCCACACAATCTCCAGATTGTGATTTAGCATTGGTCATTATCAGAATCAATACACAGAACACAGAACTTGTTATAACTCTGTCTAGTTGAAGCAAAATCTTGGTGTTTTATAAGTTATGATCTATTGTCATAGACTTTTGAAACATGAAACACTTTTGAAGAAGCTTTGAATGAATTAAGAAATACTTCGTGTGATACTCAAATTCTCTACTGGTGCCATTTTTTAAAAGAAAAAGGCTTCTTCCTCGAGAAAACAGACTGCAAAACAATTAATCTGTTGCTATCTAAACTTTAAGGAGCTGCGGTGGCTCAAGTGGTTAAGATGCTGAACTGCAGGCTGTGGAAGGTCAGTAGTTCAGCAGTTCAAGACCCGAGTTGCCGCATGACGAAGTGAGCTCCTGTCTCTAGTTCCAGCTCCTGCCAACCTAGCAGTTCGAAAGCAAGAAATTGCAAGTAGATAAATAGGTACCACTTCGGTGGGAAGGTAACAGCGTTCCGTGTGCCTTGGTGTTTAGTCATGCCGGCCACATGACCACGGAAACGTCTTTGGACAGCGCTGGCTCTTCGGCTTTGAAACGGAGATGAGCACCGCAACCCTAGAGTCGGACTTTACCTTTACCTATCTAAACTTTGGTCTACTACACACCTGTTTTTATATGGAAAAGGAAATGTGCAGTGACAAGAGTTCTGAACAAGTTAAATGACCTAACTTTCCTACAATAAGAAGTTGTAACTGTTAAAGAATTTATTCTGCAGTTCCAAAATTAATTCAAGAAACCTGGCCACATTAACTGTTCAGAATTGTCAGTGTCACACATAGTTTGCCATTTGGGTGAATATTTTTGCCCCAGGAACTTTAAAAGTAATATCTGGGCTAACTAAGACTTGCTCCATAATCATAACACTTACAGTGAACTTCATGGAATTCATTCCAAGTAATTACAGTTCAGCCTGAGCCATAAATTCAAAGCCCATGAAACACTGGTTCATGGGCCAGTCATGAAACGAATAGCAGTTGCATTGCAACAATGTTTTGTGGATTCTGTCCAAAGATACTTAAGATTATGTTTTTAAGGAAATGGTCTGTCATTCTTTTAAAAAACAAAGATTTAAGCTGTGTTAATTCTATGTAGAAAGAATATTTAAAAATTCACAAATATAACTTGATGGCTACACAATTTACTGCAGTTCTAGTGAGTTCCAGAGTACTTGTGGAGCTACAAGTTCTGCAGGAACACAGGAAAGTTGAAGCAAACAAGATTTGAGAGTTGTAATTGGGGAGCCTTGAATTGGTCACAAAGCTGAAATCCTACCCGATTTTTACTCCCTTGAAGTCTTACGGATTTCAACATGAGTAACACATGGATATGAATGGAACTAGTCATAGGCCTGCAACTTAAACTGAAGAAAAATATTATTACTGTTCTCTAAAGGGCAAGTATGTAAAACGTCTAACATGCATATAAACAATTACCAAAGTTCAGAAAAGGCTAAGATGAAATACATGGAAGCATATGTTTTGAAGGATACATACTGAGAATATTTTAAACCTTTTCAGATTTTACATTTGGGGAAATACATGGAAGCATATGTTTTGAAGGATACATACTGAGAATATTTTCAACTTTTTCAGATTTTACATTTGGGGATATCCAACTGCATGTACCAGAAGCATGTGCTACCCACGATCCTCCTGGTACTTGTCATTGGTTATCCCCAAATATAACATCTGAAAGTCTGTTCTTAAAATGACATCATTATGTGGCACGGCATATATGTAAAAGAAGTAGATAAGGACTTTAACATTACATCTTTAATGTAGCTTAACATATCTTCCCTACCCCATCCCCAAGGCAAAAAGGGGGGGAAATGTATTTTCTAAACTAGTATGTTCAAATAAACAAGATTTTCTCCTCAAAACCCCTGTAACCAGTGTTCCCTCTAAGCTGAGTTAGTGTGAGCTAGCTCACAGGTTTTTAGCCTCTGGCTAACACATTTCTGTCTTAGCTCAGGAAGGATGGCTCCAGAGCAAACTAATTTATGCAGTAGCCAAATCGCTCACTCACAACTTTAATGCTGGAAACTCATAAAGTAGAATTTTTGCTCACAAGACTCCACAGCTTAGAGGGAACATTGCCTGTAACATATAAATACATTGACCAACAATACAGGTTTGTGCCTTCAGCACTTGGTCTGTCTGTTGAAATTTTCAAATTACAGCAGCAGTTCCCTAATGGAACAGGGGAGGGGACTTCTGAAGGATTTCTCCATTCTCTAGCATGCTGTTCTGTATCCAGCCTGGCAGCTAAAAGAACACTGGCTCACATAAATATGACACTGCTCTCCATAGCTGCTATTTGAGCTAGAGATTGCTTAGAACAAACCTCTGATATAAATGTACATATAGACGCTAAGAACATTTTGCAGTGGTACTGGAAGACTGCAAAGCAGCCTTGACACTGATAAAAGATGGATTTTCAATATGGGTGGGGAGTCTGCATAGTCGTAGCAATGTTATTCGATTTTCTGCAATGCTGCTTTCCATGTATTATGACTTTGAAAACCAACAGCTGTACTTGGTACTGTACAAACAATTGTATATCCTGGAGAAAACTGGTATTAAAACACTTTCCTCATGTAACAGCAATGTAAAAGATGTTTGGGGGGGGGAAGCAATAAGATTAAACATAATTATTACCCTCAATTTAAAAGAATAACAGATATCCTAAGAAACTGGTACTCACAATGGTATTACAGCAGCTTTGAAATACAAATGGAGTTTTGCAAAACACATGCTCTTTTATGAACAGGGAAAGGCTCTGTATACCCTTCAGCAAATGGGAGCCTCTACATATGTGGGTCTTCGAATTGCGGCTAATATGTACAATCACACCCCTCTATAACTGCTTATACTGTTATGGACAGCACACACCCATTGTACTTGGAAAATTGTCACTAGCAGGTGAAATATTATTTCTGCATATGCGTAACCATTCCATACTAAACACAGATTTCTCACTATTTCTAATGCAATCTGATTATTGGTATCTGGAAGTAGGTGTGTACATGTTTAATGCAAAATTGTAGTTAACATACTCATATAACAGTTGCACAGAAAACAAGGTGTAGACACATAATTTCATCTGGCACCACTCCTGCTAGTAGAAAAAGCATGAAGATGGAACTAACCTTTAATTTGTCATAGCGTTCACTTAAAGCGGCCACCTGGTGATCACGATGCCTCCCAACCAGTTTACACAAGGCACAGATTAACTGGTCATCAGTCACACAATACATGTTAACTTTCTCGTCCTCGTGCTCCAGACACATTAATCCTCTAATATGTGAGTCCGGAATAGGCTCGATTAAACGATGTCCAGTGAATGGCTTCTTGTTTGGGTGAGTTGCTTTTAAGCACTCCTCGCAGTAGGATACCTCACAAGTTACACAGGTCTTGACTGCTTCCTGGGCAGGATCCTGGTCACAGAACTGGCAGAGAACTTTCTCACTGGAGGACATGCTGTTGCTATCAAAAGCCCGCTCGCGGCGAGTTTCACTAGGAGAATTGGGCCCGCTCACTGATGCTTTCTGAAACCTGTCGATAATATTCTGCAGCGTGACGTTGCGCTTGAGTCCGTCTAGACCACGTTGATTGAGGGTGATGACATAACGACAAGTAGGGCACTGGAAGGCGGTGATAGACTCCACTGATTCGTTGGTGGCACAGTGGGAGACCAAGATGCGATGCGCACAGTTGAAACAGAGGCTGTGAGCACAAGGCAGCAGCAGAGGATCCTCAAACAGCTCCAGACAGATAGGGCAGGTCAGTTCCGACTCCAGTGTTTCCATCTTCAGGCAAAGCTTTCCTGTGTTGTCAGCGAAATCCAGGGAAGCTGATCAGCTATCTGGAAGCAGAACATAAAATTTGATTAGGGGAGAGAGAAAGAGAGAGCAGAGGGGTCAGCCATGGGGGGTTGTCAACTTTCACCACTTCCCTGGGCATTATGCAGCCATCTCTCCAAATTGGAAGGCTACGTAGAATTTGGACTCTGCCTATGCATCGATAATCAAGGTATTTAAATTTCATTTTTTCTTTTATGTTTCCCTAAACATCATTTTTAAAAATAAAAATGGCTGTTTTGTTTTTTAAATATTCAGTGCAACGAAAGACAAAAAGTACAAAATGATATGTATGGACAGCTTTCATGTTATATAGAACCTGTACAGAAAATCACTGTACAGGTACATCAACAAGCAGTACATTGTTAACTGCAAAAACTTCCTTTAGATATGCTATGGTCAGCTAACATTTGTTTTAGAGGTCTGAATGCATTTTAACTCATAAGAGCAGCCAAGGATAGACAGAGTATCAGATGTATCAAACAAAACCTCAAACTTCCTCATTATTTCTCAGCATTAATACCCTGGCATTTTCCTGTGCTCCAGGTTTTAGTCACGCTTCCAGGAGAGTACTGCAATGCAATATGCCTGTCTGCATTCCTATTTATCCATTACTAGATTAATAGTAAGCAGAAAATTATAAAACAGCCAATACACTTTATGAATCCATTCACAGTAGCTGTATATAGACAGACTGCTTGTACAGCATGACAATCAAAGTGCTCACAAGGATAGACTAGAAATAAAAAAATATTTAGAAGAGGAAACGGCACTTCAATGCTGCTAGGGTCAAAAATCCAATGGGAAAGATGTGGCATTTACTGAACAGACTTGGATTTGTATAAAAATACATTTCCCTCTTACATATCAAATCTTAATGGCATTGTGAAAGTGCAGAACATCAGTTGTTTAATGATCACAGGGTTGTTTACTGTGCAAATACTCATTTTAGTAACTTTGATGAAATGCAGCAAGGTCTAACAGTGACTTCCCTCAGCAGTGTAACCCCCCTGGAAGAGATCACCCCTTAAAATGACCAAGTCTTCATTTTGTTTCTTCTTTCCTTAATCATCTTGCAGGGAATGATTTTGAAAAGAATCGCCCTATGTGGCTCTCCTTGCCTAAGCTCTCGTCAAGGGCCCATCACTGTTATAAACAGACAGGTCAGTGAAGCAGAAGCACAAGCTATGCTTCACACTCACGGAGCTCTACCTCTTCACAGTACAATGCATTTAAGCTTGGTTGCTCATAACTGAGGACAGCTTCAGATGGCCCAGCTGCAT
>NW_015173689.1:333218-344373 GCF_001447785.1 Gekko japonicus | reverse complement strand
CCCCCCCCCCCCCCCCAGATCTCATAGAAATTTTGGTTCATTAAGGGCAAAAGAAGCCTTATGCTCATTAGCAAGCTTGGGAACTAAATCTCTTTGAACCTTCTACATTTCCCCACAATTAAAGCAGGGACTGCAGTTACAGTGACAGGAACGTTATGCATAACCTCAGTCCAGAGCATAATAGCGTAAAGAAGTTCAATTCTGGAGGCAAAGTTCAAGTCAACATCTAATGCTTATTCATAGATGCTTTGTGAGGGGGCCAGAAAATGTTTTATTCCTAAAGGAAAACAATATGCCATTTAGTTTCACACTTACTAGCCAAATATCTGGAGCAAGTTTAAACGCAACAACGAATCTGTTGTGTTTCTGAGGCTGGGGGTGGGGTGTACAGCAACTATGAATTAACTGATTCAACCAAACTTTACTTTCCCATTCCTATTGAGTGAGATAAAACTATCATGTGAACAATGCAAAACTGCTTTGCTTCCAGGTCAATTACTGTGCACAGAGTATACAAAATTCAGAGTATACAATCTTATGTATCCTACAGAAGAATATGGATTATTTGGGGGGATTGATGGTTACACATTCTGTTGCGCTGCTGAGGTACTACATACATGCACATGAGAGCACAGCCGTTGCACACCATTATCAGGCGCCCCCTGATATATTAGATCTCATGATGGATGTTCAAAACAGTTAAAAGGCACTTGTGTAATATATAGGATACAATATGATGTGGAAGCTAGTGACTGACAAGTCTCAGTTACAGGAACTTTCTTGATCACATATCAAATGTCATGAAACAGAACTGAAAACTATCTTTTCAAATGTTATGTCGCTCATGCAAGCAGGTGATTCCAATGAATCAAGAAGTGGCCCCCCAGATGCTTCCAACATCACTCACATTTTTAAAATTCTCAGTGAAGTCCCATCTGTGGATACTTGGGAGTCATTGATGGACAAGACAAACCTTTCTACAAACCTGAGAAAAAGCCCAGGTTCGTAGAAAAATCTGGGGGGAAATACACCAGGGGTTAACCTCCCCACCCAAAATAAGACAAGCAGTACCTATAGCATTAAGAAACAAACACCCTGGACTGTCGGTTTTGGCGTTCTAATGGCGGATGCATCTCTCGGGAGCTCCCGAGGACGTGATCCGTGAGCCAGTGGATGAGAGGGGGTGCGATTGTACACACGCGCCCTGGAGCCTTTGCAAAGGGCTCCTAGCCATGGGGCGCGAAGGATCGCCTCTCCCCCAGCACGCCACCAGTGGATTGAGGCGTTCCAATGCCCAGATGGTCTTGCCGCTGTGTTCCAGTACTGGATTCAGAGATGCACACCAGGAAAAGTGAGTGGAGGTCAAGCGTTTTACACGTTTGATGGCGAGATCTACATGATCTACATTGAAAGTGAGTTTGGTTGAAATGAGAACCTGAGAGATGGCTGAAAGTCCCCCCTAAACTAAGCAAGAGGGGGCGGGAAACCCCCCCCCCCGGAAATAAAAATGGACTTAAAGCATGCTTTTTAATGGGGGGCAGAATTGAAAGCAAAATTGGACTATAGTAAGAAACTTACAAGAAAATTACAGGTGATTTGCAGACTTTAGAGACTTTTGGCAAACTTTGTTAAAGGTAAACAGCTTCAAAGATGTCGCTGAAGAAGACGGAGAAAGATAAGCAAACGAATCTTAAGTTTCCTTCAGGAAGTGCTAGCCCAGCGAGTGTGGTCACGCGACTGGGAACAACCACAGACTTCTCTAAGATGCTAACAGAAGAATTGCGATCCCTGCTGGAGCAAATGAAGACACTCAATCAAAATTTCACTGCACAGCAACAGCAACTGGATGAGACTTAAAAAAAAACCCAGCGCAAACAGCTGAGAATTTGAAAGAAGTGGATGCCAACACCAGAAAGCTTAAAAAGGAAATGCAAGATATGGAAAAGAAGAGAAAATCTGATGAAGCCCAACTTTTAAGAAGATTTTGAGTGATGCTTTGGGACTGGTGGCAGATTTTAAAGCGGATTTTCTTCAAGGCGAAATGGATGTGATCTATAGGTCATATTCAGAATATATAAAGAAAAATAATCTGCCCGGTGAGGTGGTGGTGAGATTCTCCAGAAGACAGGTGAGGGACCAGATATTAAAAGCAACGAATGGAACTACCCTTAAAATTGATAGCAAGGAGATAAGAGTTTTGAAAGACATTCCCTTTGAAATAAGGGGGAAAAGGAAAAAATACAAAGACTTGGCTTTGTTTTTACAAAAGAACAACATACCCTACAAATGGATCGTCCCCGAAGGCTTACTCTTTAATGTTAAAGATAAGAGGGGGGAAATTGACTCTGTTATGAAAGCAAGAGAGTTTCTGCTGCAACATTTGGATCCAACAGGAGAAGAGCAACAAGGGGAGTGATGATGAAGCACTTACTGGAGAAGATTCAGATTCGGAACGGGAGGCGGCTGCCCAAAGGCAAGGATATCGATTGAGGGAAAGAAGAGGCAAATGAGAAGCTAATTTTCTCTGAAGTTTGACTATTGTTTCTTATTATTTAACCATTCTTGTGCATGGTTCTTTACTAAGTCAGAATACCTGGACTTGAATTATTTAAGCGATGTTAATGATCACCTACAATGTAACAAATTACTCTTTATTTCATTCAAAGCTAATTTACTGTAAGCATTATATGACCCCCCACCTTTATTTCATTCAAAGCTAATTTACTGTAAGCATTATATGACCCCCACCTCTTGGGTTTTTAGTGGTTTATCTTTACTTTCTCCCGTAGTTTATAGTTTTCCCTTCCATATTTTTCTTGTAGTTTTTAGAAATAAAAAATTTTGGGGGGAAAAAGAAAAGAAACAAATGCCCTCAGTGGTCAGTGCTAGGCAACCACAATGGTATAGCTACTATTCAACAGCAATCATTCCACAAAAGACAGTGTAGTATAGTGGTTAGAATTTCAGATTAGGACCTGGGAGACCCAGGTTCAAATCCACACTCTGTCATGGAAGCTCACAGGGTAATCTTGGGCCAATTACATATTCTCAGTCTCACAGGGTTGTTGTGATAGATCAAGGGGTAGCCGTGTTAGTCTGTCTGTAGCAGTAGAAAAGAGTAAGAGTCCAATAGCACCTTAAAGACTAACAAAATTTGTGGTAAGGTATGATCTTTCGTGAGTTACTGCTCACTTCATCAGGGTTGTTGTGAGAATGAAATGGAGAAGAGGAGAATGCTGTAAGCTGCTTTCGATCCCCATTATGGAGAAAGGTAAATAAATAATAAATAATGCTGACAATGGGCTGTAGATAAAAAAAGATAGATTTGGCTGGTGGGTGAGAAGAAGGAAGAAAAAGGTGAGGATACTGGGGTTGCCAGGACGAAGGAAAGAAGAAAGATTATATGGAAAGAGATGCAGGGGAAAAATAGGTATTCTCTACAAGTCCTTGTGGGTTTCCCTGGCACACAAAGGGGTCCAGCCCAGTGTAGTAGCCAGCACCACAAGGTTTTCTTGGAGAAAGTCTGACAGAGGAAGGAAAGGAAGGAAAGCTGAAGGCATGTGGGCAGAAAAAGGTAGGTTAGATGGGGGGTGGGAAGGAGAGAAGGCAGCAGGGGAAAGGAAGAGGCTATGAGAGCTTTTAGGGAAGGTAAAGAGAAAATATTGTGGGAATAGAGTAGGTTTTTTGCAGGCCTCCCACTTGTAATATACTAATCAGCAATAACAGTATCAAGATATACTGAAGTTTCAATTCTACATTGAAAAGGAGATAGAAATTTCAGGACTCGCAGAAAAACTTTCAGCCAGATGACTGCTTATTTACTTTGTTTATACCCCACCTTTCTTCCCCAGTGAACACTCAGAGTTGCTTACATTGATGTTCTCTCCTTCATTTTATCCTCAGAACAACCCTATGAGGTAGGTTAGACTGCGAATTGATGACGGGCCCAAGGTCATCCAGCAAACTTCCATGGCAGAGCAGGGGTCAAAACTGTAGGTAATGAAGGCTCTCTGATCAGGGTACTTGCATATATTTCCAAAAAGATATTTGCCACATACATCCACAAATTACATTTTTGTGTGTATCCACAAATTACATGTTTTTTTTGTGTGTGCATGTTAAAAAGATGTGAGTATATAACTTTTAAAACATGCTTGCCATAAACAACCAAGACATAGGCAAGATGCAATGCTGGCATGATTTGTCACAAATTGGGAGAAGAGAGATTTCCAGTACTTTTATGTTCTTTGGTGGATGCAGGGAAGATTTCAGACACTGAGCATAGTTCATCACATCTGTATCATGCTCTTTCCAACAGCTCTAAGTGACCAGCATTACTTATATTTTATTGTCACAATAACCCAGTGGGATAGATTAGGTAAAGAATAAGTTACTTATTGAAGGCTACACCCTGTAAATTTCATGGCAAAGTAGAAATTTGTCCCAACTACGGTTGCCAACCTCTAGATGGAGCCTGGAGATCTCCCGCTTTTACAACTGATCTCCAGCTGACAAAGATCAGCTCCCCTGGAGAAAAGTAAATACACAAATGATGGATCACAATATCAAACGTATTGTAACGGATAACAAGCGAAGGACTGTGCACTAAGCACAAGAATTAAAGAGCCAATGCTCTTGAAGCCAGGAAGATATACAATATTAAGGTGAGTCTATATCAATACATTCTACAATAAATAATTCAAACAGTTATCAATACAGTGTATAATAAATAGTTCAAAAAGTTAATGACGTGCTCCGGAATGATAAGTGTCATTTCGACGTTCTTTCTTCTGAACGAATAAATTGATGAACATTTCCTATTCTTTGCTCGAAAAGAACTACTTGTAATTGTGAGCATGGTTTGATTGCATGAGAAGGAGCATTTAAGCATTCAGCTTTATTTCTACTCTCTCAGACATTACAAGAATCAGAGACATTTTGTTCATCAATTTATTCAACTTTGTTCAGAAGAAGGAACGTCAAAACGACACTGGTCATTCCGGAGCACGTTGTTAACTTTTTGATTATTTAAACTTTTTGAATTATTTATTATACACTGTATTGATAACTTCTTGAATTCTTTATTGTACAATGTATTGATATGGACTCACCTTAATATTGTATATCTTCCTGGCTTCAAAAGCACTGGCTCTTACATTCTTGCGCTTCGTTCACAGTCTTTCGCTTGTTTTCCATTACAATTCCCCTGGAGAAAAAGGCTGTTTTGGAGGGTGGACTCTATGGCATTGTACAGTGCTGAGGCCCCTCCCCTCCCCAAACCCTGCCTTCTCCTGGATCCTCCCCCAAAGTCTCCAGGTGTTTTCCAACCCAGACCTGGCAACCCTAGTCCCAACCACAGTTGAAGTCCAACACTTGATGGTGGTTCTAAATGCATTAAGGAGAAGTGGTTTGGATCTTTTTGGTGATCCTTGACCAGTGATACTTGTGATGACAGAAAGATGGGATATAAATGTTATAAAATAAAAAATGCATAAATATTTTAAATAAGATACATATAAAACCTCTAAGGAAGGTGCCTACAGTACCAATAAGTCATCACTTCATTGCACAGAGACAAACATACCTGTGTAAACTAATTTTATTCTCGACAGAATGGATTATGTGATTAGATATGTGTGTTTATTTACATTGGTTAGTTCTTCTCCAGAAAATGTTAAAAACGAAACGAAAGAGTGCTAATATACACAGTCTGCTATATCTCAGTCATAAAACATTGTACCATATGAACATAAATTCTTACCTACATTTTACTGTGTTTTTATTGAAAAAAAGACTATTATAAACAATGGATGAAGAAAAAAGAAACATACCATATAAATTATATATCTGGAATTTCTAGAACTAGTTCTGTGGGAAGAAAGAATTATAGATTTCTATGAGTAACTGTCTCCCAGCTATGCCATATAAAATGGAATAATTTGAGAAAAGCGTGACTTCATTGATTTCGAATATATATTGTAAAGGAGCTAGAAAAATGTATATGCATAACAAACAATGCCTACAGACTTGCTGCTATATATATCATTCTTGTAGCCACGCATACCTGTCATTTCACCTCTATTTAAGCACTATAGGAATGGTCACATCTACTGTCACACTTATATCACACAACTTATGTTCTAAGTCCAACAGAAAAAGTCACTTACTGCGGAAGCACAGTATAACCAGCTGTTCTTAAGGCCAGTAGTTTAAGTACCTAAACCATATTAATTCCATCGACAAGAATCTAGTCTTGTTTTTTATTTATAAGTTTCATTTATAGCTTTCCTTTCAGCTCATCAAGAAACTTGATAATAAGGGCTTATAGGCAAAAGACCAAGAGTTGAGTACTGCTCAATACCCCTTCAACATGCCTCTGAAATGCTCCGTGTTCCCTCCCCCCCCCAGTGTGCACCTGGGGGAACACTATGGAGTGTGAAATGGGGTCTCCACTGATAAGAGGGAATCAGTGACCAACATGAATAAACCTTGTTTGATCAAAACTGTATTTTTTATTATGGAAGAGGGCCTTTGGCTCTAACCTAGACTTACCATTTGCCCAGTGGCAGTGGGTAATCTCTAACTCCGCTCTCAATCCTCCACCCTCAATAGTTTGAAGAACATGACATAAAAGGGGAGGAAATGGTGTTGATGGTGATGCTCTAGGAATTTCCCCTAGTATCTATAGTAAAGATCATACAGATTGGGAAGGATTCGTAGAGTGTCACCTGGAAGTGACATCACATCCATTGACCCTTCACCCAGAAGTGATGTCCAATCCTCTATGCTGCGTCATTCCCCAAAACTCCCCAGGAACCACTCGTCATAACTGGCATTTGCTACCACAAAGCTGGTAACCCTCATGTACCCTAATAAAGGTATGAAGAGCCCTTGAATATCAGTTAGAGGCCTGGTATTGCCACCAAGAGTAAAATGAAAACTGCTCATGTTGAAGTCTTACAGAGACATTTGTAACATTATAGCACCAAATTTAAACATTAATATTTTGATTCCTAAACCAAACTACACATGTAGACTCATATAATAGTAACTAGTTATTTTTGAACTCTAAAAGTTGCTTTGGAAGGGGGACATTGGGAACAGAGAAGCAGCAGGGAATGGGGTTAAATCCTTTCCCACCTGCTGTTCCTCTGGTACGATTACCTCCCAATGTACTTATCAGGGGAACCCAGTTTGGAGTGAACAGCCTTCACAGATCTCCTGCTATAATGTTCCCAGGCCCAGTTATTCCTGCTACCACTAGGTGGAATAGTTGGAGCAAAGGGGGGGGGATATCATAAAAAATTTCATCACATTGATGCTGCAATATCACCTCTGGTGCAAACTTGTCAATATGTCATAGTGACCATCTAGGATTAACCCAAAATTCAACTCCACACCCCACCATGTCTCTCAAGAGTTGCCCCCTCTGGAATGGCTGAAAAACAAAGGGCAGGGAAAGGGTATTTCCTAAATATTTCCTTATAGTAATATTCTGCAATGATAGATGTTTCTTGTTTAAAGTACTAGGGCCCAAGCTAAATTTTCTGGGCCTGGTATGAATTTACATGTTTTCCTAACTATATACAGAAAGTCAATAGTTTAAAAAAATCTATTTAAAAGTGACATAAAATTGGCCTGTTTTATGGAAGCAGGTTTGCAGCCCATGTTCTCCTGGACTTCACAGGGTAGGATGCAGACAGCTTGTATATACTCTCTTATCCAGTTCTCTCCATACTATTCAGTAGCTTTTGTCCTTCCATATCCCATGAACTCCAGCATAAATTTCTGGTGGTCAGAGGTGGGCCCTTCTCCCTTTTCAACAGTGGAAAAGCTATGTATATCCAGCTCTTTGTCCCCATAAAGTATACCATTTGGACACCCCCATCCCCACCCCAGCCTGGGCCTTTTAAAATATTGTTTTGTTTTTTATTCAGTGTTTCAAACCTAATATAACATGAATATTTTAAAGAACTTAAAAAGAACATGAGGCAGAACAAAAGGTAACATTAATTTTACAGCTGCTTTGTTAAGGGTGTATGTACAATTGTGATCGTAGGAAGAAAAATCAATCTGCTGCTTTTGATACTCAGTTACTGAAATAATGTGGTAATTTCACATATTATTCTAGGTCAGTGATTCTTCCACTGTGATGCACACATAATACGGTGCCTCATACAGGAAAAGCCAACAAGATGGGTAGCCCATAAATACAGTAACATGTTCAAAGCATACACATGGTAGAGTTTGCCAGGTCCCCCCTGGCCACCAGCAGGGGATGGTTGCCAGCTGCAGGTTGGGAACTACTGGAGATTTGGGGCATGGAGCCTGGAGAGGATAGGGACCTCAGTGGGGTACAATGCCATATAGTCTACCCTCCAAAGCATCCATGTTCTCCAAGGGAACTGTAGACTGGAGATGAGCTGTAATTCCAGGGGTTCCCCAGGCCCTGCTGGAAGCTGGCATCCCTAATACATGATATGGGCTAAGTTTTATCTAAGACTTCTATTAATCTTGGCTGAAGTTGGTGAATGAGGAGCTACTTTAAAGTAGCTTGAAATAAAGGCAGGGTGGAGAAAGTTATTCCCTTTGAAGTTTTCAAAATGCACTTTCCACCACAGATCTCTTACTCTTGATACCTCAGTTACTTAAGAGAAAGCCAGTGGCAGATGATGGTGTTAAGTCTGAATATTTTCATCACCTCATTTGAAAGAGATGGGAGGAAAAACTCTTTCCACGAAAAAATACTGCAGCACAGACAGAAGCAGATGTGGGACCAAAAAAAAAAGACTCAGTCAAGTTTGGAAGTGTTAATTAAGATGATGTTGTCTGGAGAATGCAATGAACTAACTAAACTAAAGTCTAAAAAAAGAACACACCAATCCAACCAACCCTCATTTTAGAAAAATAACTGTTGATAAATTCATTAGAAAGCAAGTGATAGTCACCAAAGTAAAAAGATACTGTAAATAATTACCAAAAATGGTATGCTCATTGACTAAGTCAAATGAATTAACTTTCCAGACATTGTATTAATCATAATCTTTCCACCAAAGCAGTGACCTTTAGCTGATTATTGCTGGCAGATGACAAACCTACGGAATGATCCCTGGATGGCTGGGTGTGTTTCACAATAATTTTTGTGACACCACCTACATCGACTATAACTCCCATTCAGTTTATGGGTGGGCCATGTTCACAGTAGTTTCTGCCTTTTATCCTTATAATTCTAACTTTGAACTTCAGGAATTTAATCAAGTAGAACCATGTACAAGTAAATATTTTGAGAACTACCACTCTTGTTCTTGAGACATTAATGTTAGGGCAAAGAGAGATTAAAAACCAAACAATTCCTAACTATACATCACCAGTTGCACTTAATAGTTATTATATCTAGAAGGCTGTTTATAAATGAAAATGCAACAAAAATACTTCTTCACATGATCAAATGTCTGTATATGCTTTTGAATATATACCACATGTGAAAACATACACATGAAACACAACATTAGGACAGTGCTACAAAGTGAGTCAGGACACCAGGACTATATATTCCACCCACTTAATTTCAAAAGTTCATTTCAGATACTTGGTACTAAGACCCACAATTTCCACAAGGAAGCATTATTTTTAAAATGACAGACAATCCTGTCCCTCTCTGGATAGTTTAAATACAGAATGATAACATGATACCAACAGCTATGCTTAACAAAATAAAGATGCTAGATAAACTTTTAGAGAAGCTGAAAACACAGTACTTCCCTCACAGTCTAACAGAAATGACTTGACAGTACTGAAACTCAGTTACAAACTAACTGAACTTCCTAGAAAACTAAAATAAAATAGCCCACTATTACAGATGACAAAATCAAATTTTCTAATCACAATATTGTTAAAAGCTAGCTTCTTAAAAGAAGAGAAGTGCTCTGTATTTAGTATTATTTCAAAGTCTTCCGATAGTTCATCTCACTTCTGAGACTCAAGAATACATCAAATGCGATATACCTACCGGTGGATTTCGGCCTAAGTGTTTGTGCTGAAACATTGCTGTTAAGTGATCACGGCAATCCCCTTAAGAAGACAGCAACAAGCCCAAGAACCCCTGTGGTAGGCTCTACCAGCAGCAGAAGCAGCAGCCCTCAATCTTTAGGGCCGCGACAGTGTTTGTCACTGTGAGTCAGTTGATGCTGAAGCACAACAGGAAAATCCAGCCTACAATTCCAGGAAAGCCAACTCCACCTAATCACCTCCGCCAGAGTTTAAGGACTGAAAATTGCCTTTGTAATCCAGCTGCCTTTTGTCACCAACACTAAAGCAACCTATCTCCTTTCTCTTTCAGCATTCAACCTCCATCGAGCGAGAAAGCAGCAGAGGATCAGTTTCTCTCACAGTCCATCCATGTAACCCACCCAACAATGACGGCTTGTAATAAGGGCACTAGGCTTTGCTGCCACATTATCTGAACAAGTGGAAGCTCAGCCTGCTGTGTAATTAATCCAGGGCTGAATAATGAATTTCAGTTCCCATGCCTGTAAGGGGAGAATGACCTGAACCAGCAAAAATTGACATCCTACCAACAGTTCAAAACTTTTTTTCTCTCTCTAATGGAAGACTGAAGCCTACTTACCAAATATTACCCATCCCAGTTCTTCACTTATATATTATTTTGTACTTGATCAATATCTGGCAGAAGTTCATCACACAGCTGAAGCAGCAGTTGTGATCATCATATACTAAAAGAAAGACTTTCTCTTAGGGGTGCCATTTTGAGAGCTAGAAAGGAAGTTTTAAACCACTTATAATGATTCCTCAGAAGCACTATATCTCTATGTTGAGAAATAAAAAGTAGCCATACAGCCTTAAAATACATGCTTATATTAACCCAAGGTCTAATCTTTGAATTGTATCAAACCATCTTCCCCTAAAAGCCAAAAATGTTAGCCTCATTGTCGCATCTTCTGTAACTTATCATTCATGGTTATTTAGTTTACAAGAATATACTGGATTTCTACAATTAGGTCAAAATGGTGCTGAATATCCAATATTGCTACATTATCAATATTAAGGGGAGAGGGAATCAATTGACTTCATTAAAACATCCTAAGGAAAGTGCCTGTTCATCTTCCTCTGAACGTACAGCAGACATTTGGCTTGC
>NW_015173689.1:310674-333193 GCF_001447785.1 Gekko japonicus | reverse complement strand
TTCCTTGTGTTCTGCTTTTCATGTTGCCATGTCTCCTTTTATATTGCTTTACTGAAATGAAACAATACATTAAAGGTTTGGAAGAATAGACCCAAATGTGCATTCCATTTACTCGATATTCCAGACAGAAGTTTGTGCTTAATGTGCCTTTCAGCCTAGTTTAGTTTCCTTTATTATTTCCTTTCTTAAAAGAATTGCAGGAATATGGTGACATTAACGTTTCTGAATTTCCAAGAGCAAAGTCTCAACATATATGTGCAATAATTAAAAAATGACCAGTTGAGTTAGAGGAATGGAAATGTCCAAGGAGACCACAATCCACAATACCTACACTTCTCTAAATTACCTGGGTGATATGATGGCTGGAAATCAGTCATCACTTTTTAGCAAGGAATGTGGGACCAGTTCCTGTGGTACCAGACTGCACTTGTCAGAAGTGTGGACAAATTGCATTGGCCTTCAACTAATATTGTTCATCTAACTGGGTAAGACACAGCTTGCTAGGGTTGCACTCCAGGTGATTTAAGGGTACAGCATGGGGAGGATGGTTCTTTGAAGAAGGGAGGGACTTCAGCAGGGTATAATGCCACAGACAGGGCCAGTCCGCTCACTAGGCGAACTAGATGTTCGCCTAGAGCGGGCTGATCATCAGGGCGCCATACTGCACCTGCCCCCCCGCCAAAAGCCCTGTTCACAAAAGCCGGCGTGATCTCCAGAACCCTGAAAACCTCCTCCCTTGAGCGAAACCCCCTCCCGTGTGCTTCTTCTGTGGTATGCACTTTTTGTGGGTTGCTGCTGCCCCCGCCGCTGCGGACAATGAGCTCTCACTTGCCCACTCGAGGGAAGCTCCGGCGCGGACAGGGGGGCACTCAGTGCTTGGCCGACTCTTTGGCGGAGAGGGCCGTGCAGCAGCAGCCCAAGTCGAGAGCAAGGCAAGGGAGAAGCAGGGGTGCCACGGTGGGGGTGGTCTCTAGGGCCACGACCGAAGGCATGCCTCCCCCGCCCATTGCAACAAGGCAAGCCACGCTCTGAGGAAAAGGAGGGTGGCGCCACCCCCCACCCCCAGAGCAGAAGGAGGAAATGTGCAATAGATTAACTGGCATTAAAAACTAAATGGGAATAAATCACATTAAATTGGCAACTTTCAGAATGGGATTATTGCTCCCCGCTCCAATTACGCGCAAAGAGAGAAGTGTCTGGTAATTAACATCTTTCATTAATGGCACGTCATTTGGTCCTCCCTGGCTGGAACTGGTGCACTTGTTCGTGTGCCCCTCACCTGCCCCACAAACACTCAGCCGGGCCCCCCTTACTGAACACAGGCCCATTTCGGCAAAGCAGCACGCAGGGTCAGTGCTAAGCTGTGGAATCTTGTGAGCAAAAAATCTACTTTGTGAGCGAGTTTTCCTCCCCTTCTTCCTTCCGCCCACAGCTCAACCGGGGTGGGAATGGTTGGCCCCCTCACCCGCCTGCCCCCTGCAGACCTTGACCCGCACCTTCAACCAACAGGCTGCCCCCTCAGAGCCCGCTCAGCAGTCCGCCGCCCTACCTGTCAGCTAGCTGCCATTTCTGTGTAGTCTACCCTTCCCTCTTCCCGCCTTGCTTGCAACTCAGCAGCTTGCCGTAAACATGCCAGGGAGCCGTGGGAGCTAGACGCCATTATCAGTCTGGCCTTGTGCATTAGGGAGGGCTTGGGGTCCACATTTGGTGCGAATTTTTCTGCTCTCAGGAAACCATGGGACTCTCCTGCTCATTATGTAATCACCCACCGGGAGTCTTCCCCCGCGCGCACTCAAAGTTCACTTGCTTAGCTGATTTCCTTGCCCAGCTATATGTATTGGGATGTTTCCGCCTTCTAGTTATTCCTAACAATAATCCTGTGGACATGGTACCAGTCTTATACACTAATAAACATAACGCTTCTTGAGAAACGTGTGTGAAGAGTTACTTGCTGTGGAACCTGACACTGCCATGCCTGGCCTTTTCGCCCAGCGGCGGCTGCTGCTGCTCCTGGCGGCCTCTCGGGGAAGCCAGGTGAGTTGGGGGGGGGATGACTTGGCCCACAGCCACCACCACTCCAGCCTGCAAAGGGCCTCTGAGCACGTGCAGAATGCTTCCCACCGAGCCGGGCCAATGGGGAGGTGGAGAGCAAAGGAGCCGGGGAGGGGCTCATGGTTTGCGAGCCCTGGAGGGAGGCGAGAGGAGCGGTCTCCCCTTAAGGGGTGCAGAGAAGAGTCCCCCTCCCCAGCTGTGGACTCCCGTGCCTCCCTCCACCCCCCTTTTGCAGACGAGGGCGGCACGCTGTGCGCCAAGGGAGGGCTTTTGCCCGTGGAACTTTCTGCCACAAGAAGAGCCGCGCCGCTTGAAGGCACCCCGTCCTCTCCAACTGGAAGGTCTGCCTCAAGGGCCACTCCCCGGCCTCCCTCCCTCCCTGCTTCTTTTGCTCTGGGAGGACAAAAATAAAGAGGAAACCTCTGGCTGAGTCGAGAACTCTTATTTTTTAAACACTCGGTTGGATCAAGGTCCACGTCACGAGGGAGCTGCTGTGAGGATTAAACAGAGGAGGGAAAACAGCAGGAAACTCACTGGAGGGATCCAGGCCCCCTGGTCTAATTGACCTTGCCGGGTTAGGGACGCCACAAGGCAGCCTTGGCAGGGGGGCACCACAAGCTAGCCTCGCCTAGTGCGCAAAAAAACCTCAGGCTGGCCCTGGCCACAGAGGCCAGTTTTCAAAATAGCCATTTTATCCAGGGAACATCTCTGTAGTATGGGAATCAATTGTAATTCCAGGAAATCTCAAGGTTGTCCTAGATTTGTCAGGGTGGGGGAAAAGAATTATTAACCTCACAGACTCCATCAAGAAGACAGCATTTTCTCACAGGAGTATATGAATTAAGAGCTCCAGCTTTAAACCCAATCAGAAATACAGCAGGAAACCAAGTGCTTTTGATATAGCTCTTCAAAGCTATAACGGTACCATTGAGATGCCTTGACTCCATTGAGTCAAGTCAAGGCATCTCAATGGTGCCACTATAGTGCTGAAGTGCTATATTGGTTTAGCACTATGGCACTCAACTTAACACATTTTTTAAAAGTCCGAGGAAGATCATGCAGGGGGAAAGCGGCATTGTAGGAAAGTTTCACGAACATTATTATCCTTAAAAAAAGAAGAAAAGAAAGTAATAGCCAAATCAATACCAGCAGGGTTACGGTGACAGCCATGCACCAAATTCACCACAGCAATTCAGAAGCACAACAAAGGTGTAGAAAACGGAAGAAAGTAGTTTCCCTCCAAAGCGGCTCAACCACACTTTGCTAATCCAACGCAAGTTTGTATGAACAGGTAAATAGATTCCGCTAGCAGCTGGTTACTAAAGCAGGTCCCTCAGAAATGACAGGGGAAAATCCATTAGCAACCAGTTACTATAATGGAATACAAAGGCAGTATGGAAAGAGCCATCATATTGGGGGTTTTAAAAGTTAGTTACATGATAAATTTAGAGTTAACTAAAGAAAGTCACCTTAAACCTGGATTTACCTTATGATGCCATCTGAAAAAGAAGTCTGGGCTCCAGGGGCTGATGGCAGGAGAAGGACCCATTAAAGAGCAGCTGGCTGGGAGAAAAGTTCTCTTCTGGGAATTCAATCCAAGGGGCAGACAGTTCTCCAACACAAATGGCTTACTCATTCCTTAAGAGCAGAAGCACTGGTGAGTTGACACAGTGATGTAAATATAATTTACACTTGGTTTTCCCACACTAAAGCTAGAAGTCCACC
Organism: Gekko japonicus; assembly: GCF_001447785.1. Classification (NCBI taxonomy): domain Eukaryota; kingdom Metazoa; phylum Chordata; class Lepidosauria; order Squamata; family Gekkonidae; genus Gekko; species Gekko japonicus. The sequence goes on along the minus strand of NW_015173689.1, from coordinate 329,416 downwards.
ACTTCCAGCTGTAAAACAACTGAAGATTTTATAACCAAGTGCTTTCCTATTATCTCACTGCAGTTTCTTTCAAATGAGTCAGGAACTAATCAATTCTCCTTTTCCTTGAAAACATCCCTGTTGGAATAGGAGCATCAAATGCTTCATTTTGCAGATGAATAAAATAATCAACTAGCACAGAAACAGAGGACAGAAAAACTAGGCTAAAGTGAATGATCTTTGTCTTCAAGCTGTAGAACTAGAGGACAGAAAGCAGTTATGTAAATTTCCACAAGGCTTAATAATACTTTCTAGTAACTAAAGTACCCAGTCTTATATAAATATAAGAGGCTTAGGAATTTATTCACGATTCCAGGCTCTCCCATTGGCCCTTGAAGAGTACTGCATCACCCACTGGCAGATGAACCACTACTCAAGAGTAATCAGTTGGCATTGGATGGGTACTGGATCCGTTCTTCTCTCCCACCCACTGCAGCCTAGGCCACTCTTCTGTGATTGGGCCAGTGTTTCAAGGTCATTTGCATATGGAAGCTGATTGGACTTCACTCCATTCCGCACCTCAAACTCCCCCCCCACCGCGAGACAGTTGGAACTGTCAGTTGCATATGGGACCTGGTGTATTCTGAGGTAAAATATGTCCTCACCCAAAACACATCACTTCTCCTTCAAAAGAAACAAACCCAATAACACAACCATGCCACACCACAAAAAAAGACAGATCACACCACAAGCAGAATACCACAAGTCAAAAAATGATAGGAAAAGGTGCCAGCAGTCACCCTATTACTGCCACTGATATGTACCTGAGAGCGCTTCAGAGGATGGTGTGCAAGTCCCAGGTTCATGTTATAAAAGCTGCCTGGGGGATTATGGACCATTCACAGACTTTCTACCTTAACATACCTCACAGGGTTGTTGTGCGGATCATACAGGGGAGAAGAGAATGATGTCAGCTGGTTTGGTTCCCATTGCAGGGAAAGACTGCCCTTTCCCTAGGCAGAGTGCAGGGAGGAGGTAGGAGATGTAAACCTGAAGACAGACAGGCAGATAATGGTAGGCTGATGGTTGCCAGCTCCAGGTTGGAAACTTCCAGGATATTTTAGGGATGAAGCCTGCTGAGGGTGGGGTCTGAGGAGAAGGAAGAGGGAGACCTCAGACAGATACAATGCCATAGACCCCACCCTCCAAACAAGCTGTTGCCAATCTCCAGGTGACAGCAGGAGAGCTCTTAAAGCTCTGGTGCTAATTCAAAGTGCTGGGGATGTGTTGCGTTCTGGCAGGGGACACTGTGAGTATGGAAAATGAATGTGGACAGAGTAGTGTTTTGGAAAATCTTTAGGAATTGTCCATTTACCATGGGGCACCCATCCAGAGCCACTGGCATTTTCTCACTCTGCTAGCATCAAAACCAATTTAAAGCAAAATAGAACTATGGAGACTCTTCCATCCCCCTTTGCATCAATCTGCCTTTGTTGGCAACCCTAGGCCTACCAGCACTCTCAGGATGACTTCATGTCTCCTGACTGGCATTACTTCACTAGCCCTGACTGCTTGCTCCTGGTCAGCAGGAGCCTCCCTATGGAAGCTGCCTGGGTGATTTCGGACCGGCCACAGACTTTGTGCTTAACCTACCTTGTAGGGTTGCTGTACAGATCACAAAGCGGAAGAGGAGAATGAAGTAAGCTGCTTTGCTCCCCACTAACGAGAAAGACAGAACTTTGCCTAGGAAGAGGATGCTGAGAGGGGAGGAGATAAAGTCGCCAACTTTAGGTATGGAAATTCCTGGAGATTTCAGGTGTGGAGCCTGGGGTTTGAGGAGGGGTGGGACCTCAGACAGGTACACTGCCACACACTGTCAAATGTGTCGAGGACCACGGACAACAATTACTCTCTGCTACCATAAGGTATGCTGTTCTTCACTCCCACATTAGTTCTTTACACTGCAAAACACTACTCTGTGTTTTCTCTGTCTGCAAGATACAAAATCATTGACCCCACCCTCTTTCTAGAGCTCATTGTATTTTTCCCCACAACGGGCCTTATTCCTATTTACTTAATATTTCAGCATCTCTGACCAACAGAAGCAGGTATATCAGAACTCTGCAAGAACAATCTACAAATCACCAACCTTTAGCAGCTTTCTGGAGGTCTCTTTGAAGCATCCTTTGCTCCCCTAGTGCCAGAAACAAATAATTCATTTGTGGACTGCAGTCTGAGAATCCAGACATTCTAGATCTCATATTGCCAAGGACTACTGCTGTCCTGAACTCTACTATTCTGCTCAGCAAAGTTGGAAACCTTTCGCATGCTTAAGGAGTGGCTCTGATATGGCACAAGTGGCTTCTGCCAAAATAGATAACAACCTGTGGTTCAAAAAGATAGCTATTATGGTTCAAAATACAGTTTGGCATGGGGCAGCAGTGGTTCTGGATCCTTCCTCAAGAAGCACATGCAGTGCCAAAGTCTTTTTCCCCACCATAGAGTGCTGGTGGCTAGGGGGAAAGGAGCCTCCACCTTTCCTATGAATTCCAGACTTGCAGAAAACCTCTATTTACTTGTTCTTTCATCAGAAGGATTAAAGGTGTTTGATTTCAATGGATTTAAAAGGATGTAACTTTGCTTAGAATTGAACTACTCCCTACTTCAATTGCACAGACTTGGTCCTACTTTGGCATCAAGATTAGGGTTGCCAAACCCCCGGTTTGCCAGGGGTCCCCCATTTTTTGAGGGGGGTCTACCCACTGCCGGCCAGATGGCCGGTGGGAGAAGCCCCGCCCCCCCAACACCCACAGCCACCCCTCTCCCTTCTCTCTTGAGAGGGGTGGCTGCCTTTAAGTTCATGGAACTCACGTTTCCTCCCAAGCCCGATCTCCACTTGAGATCAGGCTTGCAGGGAAATGCCAGCTCTGGCACTTAAAAGGGAAATGCCGGCTCTTTGATCTTAAAGGGGAAACGCCGGCTCCGTGTACTTAAAAGGGAAACGCCGGCTCCTTTAAGTGCAGGAAACTGGTGTTTCTGGAGATCGGGCGCGTGGGTGGGGAGGCAGCGGACATCCCCAACGTGACGTCATCACGTTGGTGATGCCCCACCCCCTCCAGGAACACCCCCAAAATCCCCCGTTGGGGCCGGAAGATGGACTTGGGCAACCCTAATCAAGATGGCGGCATACCAGTGGCATACCAGCAGAGCTGGTTCTAAAAAGGCATGGTTCTTCCCTCTCACTTCTCTGCCAGGCAATTTTTATATCTTCCTTCTGATTTTTTTTTTTAAAGGATGTGCCTAAGTGCTCTGTCAGCACACAAGGCCTCTCCTCTATTTTTCCTCCTCTTTTGTTCTACTTCTCATGACCTTATAAATCAACATCCATAAGTAATTCTGTGGATGAGCGATTTTTAATCACTATCCTGACTGGCAGCATCATGGATTGAACTGTGGGTGATTTCAGCAATAGTTCTGTGCACATTAGCCCCCTGGGTTATTGGACTCTAAACCCTCTTTCTTCTGCTATGTCTGCTGTGTATCAGGCTAAACCCTTCATGCTGACACAGTTATGGAGGACATGTTTTTTATCTATATATTTAGCTACACAAATGGGATTAGTTGTTATAAAACATTTCTAAAAGCACAAACCCGACCTGTCCTCCCAAGTTTATTTTAGCAATACAACAGTGAATGCTTCTTTTAAATCACTAAATTCAACCCCCAGATAACACATAATTTAATACAATGTTATCTTTTGTATAACTTCACATCTGAAATCTTCTAGGTATACAGTATCCTAAGCAGTACATAAAAATGATATACCAGCTGGCCCATTTGGTGATATTAGCTCTGTCCTTGCCTTGCAGTATGCTGCAATCATGTGCAAATCACATTCATGTGCATAATCTACTTCCTTGTATAGCTATTTCTTAATGCACCAACATGACCAGTTTCCTGTTTTAAATTCACGTGATGTCTTGCAGGTAAAAGAATTGCTTCTTATTAATTAAGCAGTGCAAATGAGCAACAAGGAGGGCAAGAACTACCCGAATATTAAAGTCTTTTCAGCCTTATCTTACTCCTGAGGCATTCAGTGCTTCCATGAATTAGTCACTGCCTCACCTAGGAAAGTTGCCATTTTGGAAACCTGGAAACTCTTTTCTCTTTATGTGGTTTGTTGAGCTGTAGAACTGGATGCAATTAGGGCAACCAGAAGGGGACCAGAGGGTGGGTGGCTACTGGTAACATGTGACATCTCTTCCAGGAAAAAAAACCTTTCAGTGACATCACACCTTTCTAGGAATAATTGGAAACTCTATGGTAAAACCAGATTCCCCCCCCCCCCCGAGTGACATCAGTCCTTTCTAAGAATCGCCTCTACGTTTCTGGCAATTCCTAGGGAGGTATGACATTATTTCCAGGTTTTTTCCAGAAGTCCTGGCCCCAACTTACCAAGTGCCACGTTTGCACCCCAGGACTGGAGCCAGCAAGAAAGAATGAGGCTGGCTTCGGCCTGGCCATGGTGCCCACTGACGCCTTTCCTTTCCTTTCCTTTCGTACCCTTAGAAAGCTCATTGATTCATGAGTCTTGAGGAGCAGAAAACACTTATTCTTTTTAGATGCAAGAACTAAAAGGACTGAGACAAATTTTGTGATTGCTAGTGATCTTAGGAACTTTACTATTGAGCAAAAGAGCCAGGGTTTCTGAAGTGGGGCAGGGGGCGATTGGTTGAATAAAGGCTTAATATAGTAATCCCCGCATAATCTAAAAAAAAAAACCCAACTGCATTCCAGCAGGGTGTGAAAGGATATATCAATCCTGTTGAGGCCACAAGGGCAAATTCTGTCAGCACAGGGCCTATTCAAAAATCTCCCTTGCAAAACCCTTATAGGTATAATGTTCAGTCTTGCTAACAAGAAAGCTCTGCAGTAATGTGGGATGGACAGTAGGATAGCACATATGGGGGTGGGTGGGAGATTTTGGTAAGAAAGACCAAAAAATAGGGATGAGCATACTCTGTGGATTCTCTGAATAAAACTACTATGGTCAGATTCCAGGACTCACTCAGAGAAAATGCTTTGTTTTTTGCCCATCTTAAAAATATCATCAATCGACATTCCATCTTTCATCAGTTTCTCATCCAGGGCTCAAGCTGATTTGTGGGTATTCCAATTTAAAGTGGCTAACAAATCTGAAAAGTGTTTGTCCACCTGCTGCTTAACAAACACTTGTCAGGGATGCTCTAGGCCACTGGTGGCGAACCTATGGCACAGGTGCCAGAGGTGGCACTCAGAGCCCTCTCTGTGGGCACGCGTGCCATAGGCCCAGAACATCATTAAAGTGTCGAATTCTCTGCCAAATAATTTAAAGTAAATGAAAGCATTTGGGATTGCTTTCCTTACTTTGTTTGGATCATCTTAAGTTAATGTACGAGTTGTTTTTTCTAAAGTAAAACCTCAGTATTCAGGTTAAATTGCCGTGTTGGCACTTTGCGATAAATAAGTGGGTTTTGGGTCGCAGTTTGGGCACTCAGTCTCTAAAAGGCTCGCCATCATTGCTCTAGGCTGATCCTGCACTGAGCAGGGGGTTGGACTAAATGGCCTGGATGGCCCCTTCCAACTCTGTGATTCTATGGTTCTATGATTTCCTTCTTGTTTTAGCCTATCGCCATCTCTCTCTCCTCCTCCTCCCCCATTCAGTTTTAATGTCATCTAACTTCTATCTAGGGTTTAAAAGTGTTTGATCAAAATGAACAGTGACTGTTTAGTAATGATACTGGTCTCTGCGATCTTAAATAAATTGGGTCTGTGTGGAAAAAAAGTCTTGTCAATTTCAGCATCAGGAAATGGAAGGCACTTGCTGGATGCTATTGTGCAGTTGTGATGGGGCAATCGTGCACATTAAAAAAAAACTTTGCACACCCCCTCCCTCGTCACAAGTGATGTTCCAACTGCCGAATAAATACACTGGGAGAAAAAGAATGGTGCATAAGGCTGGCACAGAATTTGGAGTCAAGATTAAAGGCTTACTGCTCTGAAAACTCTGCAGTAAGATATGTGCACATAATGGGCCATTATTCTAAACTGAAAAGTCCCACCCTTTCTTCATACGAAAGGCACGCCAACCCTTTAATCATCCTGGCTGCCCTTTTTTGTACTTTTTCCAGCTCTGCTGTGTCTTTCTTGCAGATGTTCAAGCTGGACTCAGAAAAGGAAGAGGCACTAGAGATCATATTGCAAATTTATGTTGGTTATTAAGAATTACAAGAGAATTTCAGAAGAAAATCAGCTTGCGTTTCATAGATTACCACTAAGCTTTTGACTTTGAGAATCATGAAACGCTATGGTTAGTTTTAAAGGAAATGGATGTGCCAAACGTTTGATTGTTTTGATGAGCAACCTGTACTCTGGACAAGAGGCTACTGTTAGGTCTGAATATGGACAAACATGATGGTTTCCAATTGGCAAAGGTGTCAGACAAATATGTCTTTTATCTATCTCTTTGACCTATATGCAGAACACATCATAAGGAAAACTGGATTAGACTGAAATGAAGGTGCAGTAAAAAATGGTGGAAGGCACATTAACAGTTTGAGATATGCATAAGGCACCACATTACTGGCGGAAAGTGCCAAAGTAGGATTACAGCTGAACATCAATAAGACAAAAGTAATGACTACTGGGGAATTACACAACGTTAAGGTTGACACTGAAGAAATTGTTCAAGATTCTATTCCTTGGCTCCATCATCAACCAAACGGGAGACTGCAGCCAAGAAATCTGAAGGAGCTTGAGACTGGGAGAAAGAAGGAGGAGGAGAAGGAGATTGGATTTATGCCCTGCCCTTCACTACCCAGAGGAGGCTCAGAGCAGCTTACAAACTCCTTTCCCTTCCCCTCCCCACAACAGACACCCTGTGAGGTAGGTAGGGCTGAGAGAGCTCTGACAGAAACTGCTCTTTTTCAAGAACAGCTGTGCCAGAACTATGGCTTGCCCAAGGTCATCCAGCAGGTGTAAGTGGAGGAGTGAGGAATCAAACCCGGTTCTCCCAGATTAGAGTCCGTGCACTTAACCACTACACCAAACTGGTGTCATGAAGCAAGCAGAAAAGATTCTCAATTGTAAGGACATATCACTCATGAGCAAGATCAAGATAATTCATGCCATAGTATTCTCCATTACTATGTATGGATGTGACAGTTGGAAGAAAGCTGACAAGAAGAAAGTGGATTCATTTGCAATCTGGTGTTGGAGGAGAGTTTTATAGATACCATGGACTCCCAAAAAGACAAATTGAGGGGTTCTATATCAAATCAAACCTGAACTCTCCCTAGAAGCTAAAATGACTACACTGAGGCTACCATACTTTGGTCACAGGAGAAGACCAGAGTCACTGGAAAAGACAATAATGCTAGGGAGAGTTGAAGACAGCGGGGAAAGAGGAAGACTCAACATGAGACGGATGGACTCAACCAAGGAAGCCACAGCCCTTAGTTTGCAAGACCTGAGCAAGGCTGTTAAGAACAGGACAACAAATTCTGGAGGTCATTATTTCAGAGGGTCTCCATAAGAAGTGACTTGATGGCACTTAACACACAATGTCCTTTTTGAGATATGATGATCAGATCTAAACAGGGGCATTATGATATTGGCTGTTTTATTTTCAGTCCTTTTCCTAATATAATCTCCAGCACCCCTGTGGCACACTGAGTTGACATTTTCACTGAGCTATCCACTGTGACCCCAAGCTCTCTTTCTCCTCTCAGTCTCAGCAAGTTCAAACCCTATTAGCATATATTTGAAGGTGGACATTTTCCCCCCCATTATGCATTGGAGAAAGAGAAAAGACACAGAACAGTCTCTTGCCAGAGCTGTTTTCTGGCCACATCAACAAAAACATTAAATTCTACAAACTAGCAATAAACTGAAAAACTGACTGCTTGCAGCAAAATATGTATGATAATAGTTTCTTGTTTTAATGAGGTGTGACTGCTCAGACTTTGACATTCTGTACATTCTTTGTTATGACCTGTGGTCCAAAATAAATAAATTTTACTTGATTTGGCCCAAATTACACTCACCATCACCACTTGTCACTGCCCCCCAGCCACTGAGCTACAAAAATTCAAAAGAAATATCTAGCCTCCTGCAAGGCTATTATGCAATATGTAGAAATATATTTTTTAAAGGTAAGACCTAGATTCACCTCCATGGAAACTGATCATTATCTGTGGTGAGCTGAGAATAGTTGTGTATCTTCAAGGGTACTGCTGCTGAATTCCAGATTTCTGCCAACAAACAAAGACCACTTCCAGTCATTTGAGTTTATGTTCAGTTTTCCTACCGAATATACTTCCACCAGGTTGTACATGTGCCGCAATCTCAAAGCAAAAAGCCCCAAGGTAAAGAGCACATTATCATCCTGGGGCAGGTGGAGGATGAACAGGGTGAGGTTAAAAAGACCTGCAGACCTAGATAACAAGGCTTCGTGTCTGGAAGAAGCAGGTGAACTATTTTTGTATAAACATTTATGTATGTTTTTTCCCCTGCTCAGTTTTCTAAAAATTCAGTTTTAAAATAAGGCTGTCTCTGACTGTTGTGCTTCTCATAGATTCCTCTGATACACACTCCAGGATTACTGAGGAGCCCCTTAGTTAAAATCTGTTATGTTTTGGACTGGCACCTAAAAGAAGAGAAAGTAGGCACCAGGTGAGCCTCAAGGTGGAGAGCATTGCAAAGGCCAACACCAAAACAGCCTTGTCCCAGGCCACCTTACCTCTGAAGACAGGAGCAGAGAGAGGAGGGCTTGAGAGGAGGATCTCAAATGGCAGGCTGGACAATATGGGAAGAGGTGGCCCTTCAAAGTACCCGGGCCACAAGCCACGCTGGGCCTTATACTGTGTCTGGAAAGAGATGGGCAGCCAGTATATCAACACAGGGTGATAGGATATCTGTTTCCGGCCCTTGCCAATAACCTGCCAGCAACATGCTGGACCAACTGAAGTTTCCAAACAGTTTTCAAAGGCAGCCCTGCAGTAACCTAACCTGAATGAGATCAGGGCATAGATCACTGTGACCAGATCATTCTTTTCAAGGAACAGTCATAGCTGGCATGCCAGCTAAAGCTGACAAAAGGTACTACATGCCATGGAAGGGACCTGAACCTCCAACCACAGGCCAGAATCCAGCATCACCTCTGAGCTACAAACCTGTTCCCATAGGAGGAGTGCTATCCTCTCCAGCACAGGCTGGCTCCTCCAGGGGCTTCATCACTGCTCAACAGCATTTCAGCCTTGCCTGGACTGAGTTTCATTCTACCTGCCTTCATCCAGACCATTTCCTTCTCCAAGCAACTTGTCATATCAACCACCCCTTACCTTTTCAGAGCTTTCACACATCCAATGGATCAGCTGTTAAGGAAAAATTTAATATAGATCTTAAATAGTATGAGGGATAAGATGGATTCTGCAGGACAGAGCTGAGCAGTGCTCCCCCCGCCCCCAGCACCACCTTCTGGAATTGGTCGGCCTAGGAAGAGTGGAGCCATTGAAGCGTGGTACCAGCCCTGCCAGCCTTTCCAGAAGAATATTGTGGTTGATGATACTGAAAGCCTCCAAAAACAGGGACCATCCTTCCTTATCACTCTCCTGGCAAAACTCAGTCAGGGTGACCGGGGCCACTTTTGTTCTCTCTGTGTACATGTACAAGCTATTGACTTTGATGTTACTTTGCCAAATATCCAATATCTGGTTTTTCAAATAATACAGGAACTAGAGTCCTTTTCAGTTTTGGCATGCCAATCATGTGTAGCAGGAATATGCATGATCTGTAATCCTCCCAACATGCAGAAGATGATGACAATATTTTTTTCATACAAGCACAGCTTGAGTACACGAGTGGGTTCCCTGAAACATCTGTGGTGTTTTTGTATTAAAACTAGAAAAATAGGTATGTTGCCCTATTCACACAAAATGGTGACCGCACATATCAGGATCAGAAGCACTGTGGATCAAAAGCACAACTAGAGGGCTAAATCAAATGTCACAAAAGTGCTCAAGTAAGTACAGGAAAACTGCAACTGAATGTTAGCGGCAGAGAGATTCTTCAGTAAGTTTGTTTAGGGGCATAACATACCAATCCAAATTTTAGCCACTTTTTTCCTGAGGGCTTTCAATGTGCTATGGGTTTCAGATCAAGTTTCAAATAGACTTAGGAAGACTTTGGTCTAAGGGCATGTAAGGATGGTCTTCAACAACATAAAGCAATGGATTAACCTTTTCACTCATTTAAGGGCCATTTTTATACATATTCCAGTTCTTCTGGGTTTCCAATTTATTTTCCCATATGTGGCAATGTGACTTCATGGTTGGAAGAGAATTTTCTTATTTTGTCCAGGGGGCAGCCCTACCCCTAAAGATAGAACAAATAAAGTCTTCATGTTCCTGTCACAGCTGCCCAACAGATTCAACATGCTTGTGAACCAAGTTAAGAAGAAAAATGCAAATCTTTTTGAGTACAAAGTGAATCACTCAACACTGGAACACAGAAATAAAGGAATTTACAGTTTTAAAAATGTTCTTTGTTTCACACACACTAGTGTTTATATCTGCCATGTACAGACAAATAAATCAATGGGACCCCTCTCTATGACATAAGCGTAACATCTAAAAGACTTTCAAAGGACATGAGGTTCTAGCACCTAGTAAAGGCATAGCTAATGTGGGACTTACAAAGCTTCTCTAGTGCTTTCAAACCCTGCCAAAAGGGCAGAAATCCAACAACTGCAGTTTTACCATCACCGTATTCCCATGCTAAGACAAGCTACACTCTCAAATGGCTGCCCATCACACAGCTGCTAAGGCACTCCAGCTCTTCACTGGTTAACACCTGCTTTTTATGCTATGTAATAATGTGCCTCTCCCATACTCTTCTGTATTTTGTTTCCACTGCTTGATTTCTGACAGAAAGACTCTATAGCGCATACCGTAGATTCTTGGGATAGATACTGGATACTGCAGGCAGATTCTCCAATTTACAGGGGCATAGTTGGCTCAGCTACAATTACAGATTGCCTCTACAGTTCATCCATCTCCAGTAGGACCCAAACATAAAAAATGAGTTGCTAATAAATGTATTTATCTATACATTTAACAGATCAAGCTTCTTAAAACTTTCAGATTCATCTTTACCTAGACAAAACCATCTAAAGATACAGGCAGCCAAGTTAAAATTCTATTAAAAGCCAATACTACACCAGGAAAATGAACGTATTATCAAGGATTGAGATCAAAGTTTCACTCATTCCTAATGGTCTACTCCTATGAGCTTTTTTAAAAATTATTTTTATTCAAATATCAGCAATTCATGATTTAATCTCTCAAAAAATCAATTAGATCCAAAGATTAAAACAATGGTGCAGCAACATCAGTAAAACAAACCAAAAAAAGGCCTTAAATGAAACATAACAGGTATAAAGTTCTTTTGGAATGTCTCTGGTTTTTGCCAAATAACTTAAAATAGGAGATCAGGTTCTTTTAAACTTGGTAACCATTGCTGATGAAGGCAAGGAATTAAGATTAGAAATTGCTTTGGTATTGGTTCCCAAAGTCTGGAGTGCCAAATTGTAAAGGTATTGTTCCCAAAGTCCGGAGTGCCAAACTGAAATAGATGGGGCTGAAGGAGATTGCCACTGAGAAGCGATTGCAAGTTTTGCAACCACTAGTAGAATACCAATAACCAATTGTTTCCATGTTGGTAGATCATCATTCGGAAATAGTCCCAGAAGTAGATGTCCAGGTGTATCATCTAATCAAATCTCAGTAATAGTGTAGATTGTCTTCCGCACCGTACACCAAAAATGCCGGAGCACAGGACAGGTAAGCCAACAATGGAGGTAATTACCCTCAGAACCACAGACCTCCAGTAGAAAGGAAACACAGTCCCTAAGCAGCAGGCCTCCAGTGGGAAGGGAAGTTCTCAAGGCCTCTCTCCTCACCATCCAAGAGAAGGAATCAACGTCAGTTCAAAGACCGATGGTCTGGGGCCTCACCTCCACCAGAAGAAGTGCTGTCCATCAAGGGAGGGCTCACACCAGACAAAAGCTTCTGAGGCCTTTTAGCAATCCAGTCCTTAGGGTGCGTTCAGACAGCTCTTTAGATCCGCGTGAGGCACGGGTGCTTCATGGATTTAAATGTAATGTCTAGACATCAACATCTGGGAAGTGTCCATCTTCTGTGAGCATCCCATTTTGCTGCCCTTAGGATCCGTACCAAAAAGATCCTACTTTAAATCTAGAGTTTTTGGTTCCAACGAGCCACTCGCAGACTTTCCCCCTTCTGATCGTTCCAGCGCACAATTAAAAATAACGTCAGACCATCCCGAACGGGCGCCATTTTTTTAAAAAGCTTGATTTTGCGCATGCGCAAATAACCAAGGATGCAATATCATGCCTATGCACATGCACAAACTTTTATTTTTTAAAAAACAGCCACCACGCGCACACCTCATTCAGTGGACACCGTCTAGACAATCCACAGTGGAAGCAGCATGCGGTAAGGCAATTCCCCCAGGGGATGTCTGGTCGTGTGAGGATGGATTTAAAGGACTGGGATCAAATTTGAGCCGGCATAATGGTGGGATTAGCTGTCCGTCTGAATGCACCCTTAGAGAGACAAACAACTAGGCCTGTCTTTAGTCCACCCCCTACCCAGGTTGTTGGGTGTTGTTTTTTTCAGCCACTCACTACACACACTCCTCCCAATACGCAAATTAAGTATTTAATTGCTCCACCCAACAGCATATATCCCCAAATCTGCCTCCACAATCACTGGTGCTGGTGCTCTTCAGTCACTACCTACAAGAAGGCAACCACAGAGAAATGAAGGAGATGAGAACTGAGTCATGACCACAGTTCAAATTGTATTTTCGCTGTGATTTTATGTCGGTAGGAAGATAGCTCTCATTAAATAAGGAGACTGGTACCACGCCGGTTGTTTGCCAGTCCAACCAGTGTCTATCTTCTATAAAAAAAGGAAGGAGGTCATATTCAGGTGATTTCTGATTTATCTTCCTTGGACACCTTTATTTGTCTTGACTGGATCAAGAGAAATATTGCAGGTTGTCACCTACTCAGCAGGTTGTTAGTTTCCTCTTATGTTCACGAATTATGCTGAGTTGAACAGGGATTTCCCCAGACATTTTGGTTTTCCAGAGGCTTCTAAAAACATTTGCAGCTTAATTCCTTTCCTTTGGTTTATGTGCCTCTGGAAAGGGACTGACAAAACACTGACTACTAATGTACCTTCTGCTTTTTTTCTTGCTTTTATTCGTAAATACCAAAAAAGCTTGCCTTATCTCAGAAACAATTTCTGTGACAAAATGCCTACTATAGAGGCTGCTTGCAGCTCCCAAGATGTGCCCAGAGCCACCCCTATAATGAAGCAACACAATGACCTTAAGCAGTGGATTTGAGGGGAGGGGTAGCAGCCTCAGATGCTGCAACATAAATCCACCTTTCCTCCTATCCAGGTGCAGCTAACATTCCTTCCATCCTCATTCATCAGATGTCCAGATACATCGTGTAGACTACTACACATGTCCAAAAGAGCTTCCTGAACACTCTGATATGACAGTTTGGGAATCCCTGCTTGTGTGACTTGCTGCACTGTTATTTCAAGATGCCTGGAGGAGGAAGAGGGAAAGAATATTACCTGCTCTGATTACTGGATGCGAAGGAGAGACAGGCAGTGGTGACAGGTGGTGGTAGTCTCAGACAACCTCATAAACTGATCTGCTACTATAGCAGCAGCTTCAGGGCTCATGTATACATAACTGTGTGTGTTCCAAAACTGTACTCCCTTATGCAAAACTGGTATAAGATGCATAATTCAGCTTCTGATAGTGACAGTTTCTGATAATGTTTCTAGCCATAAAACTGCAAAGATAGGCTTGAATATCTGTGGCCAATGCCTCAGCAATCTCATAAACCAAAAATGGCCAAGTATGTGCTAGGCAAATATTTCAGTGCCCTACAGAGTTTCTTGCTAATTTTGGTCTAGCAGTCATAATGTTTTGACACCTTATGAACACCAGAATGCATAAAGAGCAATCACTGTCTCACAAGTCTCTGAAATGGTATCACTCACACCTTAATCTTTAGGACAATGCAGGTCAAATATTTTTTTAAATAAAGGTCCAACTGTCTCAACTACTTTAGCTTAATGTTGTCCTTCCCCTGTTTGTTTACTAAAAGACTAAGTGGGAAGGAAAAGTGTGACCCATCAGTGTCAGATTTCAGCTCTGCAATTAGTTATGCAAGTTGCCACATCATTAGACAAGGGAGTTATCCAGTGGGAGCAACCCAGCCAAAGGAAATGTGAACAACTTTGAGTATTAATCATTCAATGTCAAGTTCTTGGCAAGAAGTCTTGAACTACTTATTTCCAATGACAACATAAATATTAGTTAAGTAATTGTCTGAGTTAGTTTGAGGCAATTACTAAACAGTTAAAATTAAAATAGCAACATACTGTAGAATGACTGATGGATTAAATTTCTGGTTTGTTGATACACTATGCTTTTTAAAATATATACCCAGTGCATTAGTTTTACTTGTTGACAATAAATCTCCTGAGAAGCACTGTCTACCCCAAAACAGGTCTTTTAAAATACATCTAACTTTAGGGGAATTTAACTTTAAGGCTAAGGAAATTGCCATACTCAACTGATTAATTCCATAGGGATAGGTGGAAATTTTTTAGCCAGAACAACAAAGAGTTTTGAGACATCTTAAAGACTGACAAATTAATTGTGACTTATGCCATGATAAATTTGGTAGCCTAAAGTAACAAGAGACTCTGCTCTTAAGGCTCCCATAGGAATGATTTGCAATAATTTTATTCATTTAAAACTCTATGGATATCAACATTTTGCATTTTTCTCAACACGACTGCTCCTTATTATTATAGTGAAGGCAATTTTTACAATGGTTGCTGGGCTGCAAGGATGTACTGCACTGGTCTTTCAGAACTATCAAAAGCAGCCAAAATATCATATTCATTTGGTTATGATTATGAACACAATTCACCTGATAATTATAACAAAATGAATATGACATATAGTATCCCTATTTTCATTTCTCCATATTCAATGTAACATTCTGGTTAGGACATATTTCAGTAATATTACTGGGAAAGTCTGTGAGCTCACTATAAACGATTAGGGATGAATGAATGCTTCCATTTCAGTTCCTTTATTTAATTTGCTACAGCACAGAGCATTTCCACATATGCAACAGCCCTTGTTTGTACAGGAGGATGCACTAAAAATAAGCACCATGGAACAAGGAATTTTTACCTGGGTCAATACAGGCTACACTTTGAGCTACTACTACTTGCACTAGCAGAACAGAACTACATACAGCTTCCTTTCCCTTGTTGTATCACTAGATCTAACACATGGTGCATGGTTATTATGTACAATATGTATGGAATTTATATGAATGTATGCCATTCTGATCATATGTCATTCATACCTACAACAAGCAGGGACCTGCAAGGACTGGTAGGGGCAGGGTTGCCAACCTCCAGATGGGGGCTGGAGATCTCTTGGTATTACAATGATTATTTGCCATACTACAGAGATCAGTTCCTCTGGAGAAAGTGGCTACTTTGAAGAGTAGACTTTATGGCATTGCACCCTACTGATGTCCCTCCCCAAACCCCACCTTCCCCAGGCTCCACCCCCCAAATCTCCAGGTATTTCCCAACCCAGTGCTGGAAGCCCTTTGTAGGGGGCATCTCATTTTCCTCTTTCCATTCCTTGAAAGGCCCCACAGCCGCTCCCCTTTCCCTGCTTCCAATCTACCTTATCTACTCCCCTGTCTTCAGCTTTCCCTCCTTCCCTCTCCCAGCAGCCTTATCTGGGAAAACCATGGCCCAGTTGTGTAGTGCCTACCACCAAGCCAGGCCCAGTTGCACAGTGGGGTAGGGGAGCACATCATGAACCCGTGAAGCCACCCTTCCAGTCACACAAAGGGAAAATGAAACTGAAATGGGGATTTGGGGGTTGAAACAGTGGAGACAGGCAATTCAAGAGACAGCCCCACCACTGTATGAAAGTGAATGTGAAAGAAACAAAGATTGATAGGAAAATGTAACTGAAGAGCAAGCATCCAAATCTAAACATTGTCAGCCAGTAGGACTGCCAGCTCTGGAAAATCCCTGGAGATTTGGAGGTGGAGCCTGGGGAGGGTGGGACAGAGTCTATTCTCCAAAGAAGTCATTTTCATCAGGGAAACTGATTTCTAGAGATCACTTGGGATTCCAAGAGATCTCCAGACTGCATCTGGAGGCTGGCAACCTTACCATCAGGGCAGAGAGGCCATTAACTGTACCAGGAAAAACCCACGTGGGTCAGTTCCGTGGAGGGCCACCTGTCCCACCACCAGCACCTCACTGAGCAGTAGGCAATGAGGAATACAGCATAAACTGGCTTCCCCCTGTCAGCCCCAATACAATGTGGCTGTCAAGGAGAACTGCATCTCCCACCTTCACTCTGCCGGCTTAGGTGCAGTGGAGATGGCAAGCAGTAGCACAGGGCCACCTCCTTTCTCTCCAGCCAGCTATCTGATCCTTTGTCAAGTAAGGAGATGATAATGGCAAGAGGGCTGAGGCCTTTTTCCAAGGCTGTTTTGGCATCCCAGTCTGCCCTAATAGCCATTTGATAAATCTTGGAATGGCACGAAGGAAGAAATAGCTGGTATACACAGGAAGGTAGCACGGAGATAATGGAAGGTACACTAATCTGGGCATAAACTCAGGGCATTCAGAAGCCTGAGGCTCGCCCTGTTTTCCCTTTCACTGTGGTCAGGATACTATTGAACTCCTTGAGTCAAATGCCAACTCCCACTTTTTTTTGCATAATCTAGGTGCAAAATTGCTTAGACTTCATTGCTAACTGTTTAAAAGTTACCATTATAAATGCCTTCTTTTTTGTCTTCATTTAACAGTAAAAATGCTATCAAAATTGGTTGCATATAAGTAATGACCATAAACTATGTGAATAATAATCCTTACTTCTAATGCAAATGACAATAATTAATAATGCAGGACAATGAACATGGCAATACAAAGATCAATTCTCATGTTTTTGAAGTCACAGAGAAATCATCCATTGCTCTTGGGGTTTACCACTTGCATCTATGGTGTTTGTTCATTCTTTATTTTCATTGTGCATTATGTACAAGAATTCTTGGGAGTTTAGAACAGCAGGGGTGATTTTTTTTTCTTTTAGAAAAGGAATGTATGGCACTCTTTCCCAAGGGCAGGATGCATCCAGATTGCAAAATTTTGCCTGGGAGGATCGTACAACAGAATACATAAATGTACAAAATATTAGAAGGCTACAGTGCAAAAAAGAAAGTTAAATTGCCCATCCAAGGGAGTGACATAAGTAATACTGACATCATTTCTAAACCGCTAAGCAAAACTAGGTCAAATCACATTGACCTATCTATTGTAATAAACCTCCCTTCTCCCAGTTAGAATTTTACAATGTAGATGTCTGTAAGGCATTAGTGTCTTATGTTATCAATGTATATTGCTGTCACTCTCCTTTAATATCTTATCAGCATATTGCATTTAATGAACCAACTATCGCTCACTTTTTTCCTGCTTAGTTCTTAAGAAATCTTTAGCTAAAATGCCTTTTTTGATTTATTGGTTTCAAAGCAAAAAGCCCCAGATTCATTTTCAACTATAAATCTCAAAGAGAAACGATTGAAGTGGACAGGCAACATTAATTCACAACTTTTTCTGTTGCACAAAATGTAATATTGCTTGCAGCAGCAGGGATACAGATTCAGTTAAATATTATTAATTGACTTGGCAAAATGGAGCTGTTTTGACTCTGGTGAACGAAAGCCACGATCCTACCAAAGAGGTTGATGTGTGTTTTAAATGAGTGCCTGAACACGCCTGAGACTCTGATTTGTTTATATTTCAGGGTGTGAAGCAAAATTGAAGTGGAGCTCAAAGAGAATCAACAACCCATGGCAAGATCAGGCACTTTTGGTTCACCTGTCTTTCATTCTGGGATAAGTGACTGTGTAAACAATAGAAAGATTGCTGTAACTAATGGTATTCACGTTACATGGAAAAATACATTGGCCTCTGAATGACCCAGGACACTCAGCATAGTTGAAACACCCTGAAAGGTTTTAACTGTAGGCAGAGATTGTTATCCCAGAATAACAGCCCAAAGGCAAAAATTATGAGCTAACCACAAATCTCTGAATCTGTACAGCGTGCTCAAGCCAATGGGAAATGGACACTAAAAAGTATTCTGGATATCACAGTTCTTTTCCAGGATTAAGGTTGCCAGATGGTTTCAACAAAAATACTGGACGCACTTGATAAAAATACTGTCAACCCCACCCCCACCGCCAAAATATACATGATGCAGAAAGTTATTGATAACTACCAACATTACATCTCATATTTTACATTAGATTGTGTTCCTATTGGACCTGATCCTGTTTTTGTTGGAGCGAATGACTCAGCATGCCTGGACACTGCATAGCACTGCATCACTCTATAGCACTGCATCACTCTATAGGTGTGATCTCCTTGAATGGGATACCTCTCTTTGCTTTAACCTAGGAGCTGCTCTCTGGCCTTCCATGGAGACACATGTCTCTGCTGGTCTCTCCTGTTGATACAATGCCCTCATACACATAATGCCAGATTAGCTGGCCATTTCT
>NW_015173689.1:308034-310664 GCF_001447785.1 Gekko japonicus | reverse complement strand
TAGGGAAAGTACTCTTTAGACTAAGCTTCTTACTCTTCTTTTGACTGCAACCTGCATATGAACTGGATCTACTTGAATAAATGTAAGTTGACCTTTTTTGCAATGTACTTCTTGGAAGATTTATTTACTGCACTCAGTATCACATTTATATGACTGAGCAAAACTCTGCCATATTACCCAAATATCCCAATAGGCTTATGGGCCCTGAGTAAATTTTAAAGTTAATAGGAATTTTTCTTACTTGTTTGTTTTTCCTCTTTCTTGAGCAATTACAAGGCTTCACCACCTGCTGTCAAGAACAAAAGATGCTGGGAATTTGCTTAACAGCAGTTCCCAAGCTCTGAGGGCAGAAAGAAACTGTTTTTCCTCTCCCTCTTCCTTTTTGAATTGCTACCATGGAACAATGATCTGCAGTCCTAGAGAAACATAGCAGGCTTTTCAGAACTGAGCAAAGTACATCATGTGAAATGCCGGCCTGGATGAATCACAAACCGGAATTAAGATTGCTGGGGAAAACATCAACAACCTCAGATATGCAGACAATACCACTCTAATGGCAGAAAGTGAAGAGGACCTAAAGAGCCTCTTGCTAAGGATGAAAGTTGTTGTTCAGTCGCACAGTTGAGTCCGACTCTTTGTGACCCCACAGACCACATCACGCCAGGCCCTCCTGTCTTCCGTCATCCTCCAGAGTCTGCTTAATTTCATGTCCATTGCATCGATAACACTGTCTAACCATCTCTTCCTTTGCCATCCCCTTCTTCTTTTACCTTCAATCTTTCCTAGCATCAGGGTCTTCTCCAATGAGTGTCCCTTCTCATTTGGTGGCCAAAGTATTTGAGCTTCAGCTAAGTATCTGGCCTTCCAGGGAACAGTCAGGGTTGATTTTTTTTAGAATTGACTGATTTGATCTCCTTGCAGTCCAAGGGACTCTTAAGAGTCTTCTCTAGCACCATAATTTGAAAGTATCTATTCTTCGGTGCTCGGCCTTCCTTATGATCCAGCTCTCGCAAAACTTGGCTTGAAACTCAACATCAAAAAAACCCCTAAGATCATAGCATCCGGCCCCATCACTCCTTGGCAAATAGAAGGGGAAGTCCTGGGATCCAAGATCACTGCAGATGGTGACTGCAGCCATGAAATTAAAAGACGCCTGCTCCTTGGGAGGAAAGCTATGGCAAACCTTGACAGCATAATGAAAAGTAGAGACATCACCCTGTCAACAAAAGTCTGTATGGTCAAAGCAATGGTATTCCCTGTAGTAATGTATGGCTGCGAGAGCTGGACCAGATGACCATCCCAAGGGAGATGGTGACAAGAACCAACTCCTGGTGTATTGCCCAGAGCCACTTGATACAGTCACTAGGCAGACACAGACAGATGTTCAACCAGAAGAGGAGGTGAAGGCAGAAGTCCCTGAACCAGCAGGCGAGCCATAGGAGCCAGAGACCACTGCAGAAGCCTGGACCTCAGATGCTCATTGTGGGCCAACAAAGGAGTTCCAGCTGAGAAACTAATCTACTCATAAAGACATTGCTACCACATGAACCAACATCATGGGCTGAATTATAGCACATGCCTGAACCAGAAGCAAGCAAGTGGAGGAAAGCAGCACAAGAAGAAATGGATGCGCTGCATAAGAACAACGCATGGACTCTCACTGAACTACCTAAAGGTAGGAATGCCATTAGAAGTAAGGTAGTCTTTAAGGCTAAGCAGGATGCAGAAGGTGATGTTGAGAGATACAAAGCCAGACTCGTGGCTAAGGGATTCTCTCAAATTTATGGGTCAGATTATGACCAAACTTTTGCACCAGTTGTGAAATATTCCACAATTAGGATGCCCCTAAGCATCACAGCTTCCAGGAACATACAAACAGAACACTTAGACATTAAGACTGCCTTTGTACATGGTGAAATAGAGGAAGAATTATACATGAAACAGCCACCAGGGTCATAAGAACATAAGAGAAGTCAATGTTGGATCAGGGGAATGGCCCATTTAGTCCAACACTCTGTCACACAGTGGCCAAAAATACCAGGTGCCATCAGGACACTAGAAGCCCTCCCACTGTCCCCCCCCCAGCACCAAGAATACAGTGCATCACCTGCCCCAGCCTGTGAGTTCCCATCTATACCTTGTGGCTAATAGCCATTGATGGACTTCTGCTCCATATGCTTATCTAATTCCCTCTTGAAGCTGCCTATGCTTGTAGCCACCACCACCTCCTGTGGCAGTGAATTCCATGTGTTAATCACTCTTTGGGTGAAGAAGTACTTCCTTTTATCTGTTCTAACCCGACTGCTCAGCAATTTCATTGAGTGCCCACAAGTTCTTGTATTGTGAGAAAGGGAGAAAAGTCCTTCTTTCTCAGCCTGCTCTATCCCATGCATAAACTTATAAACCTCAATCATGTCACCCCTCAGTCGTCATTTCTCCAAGCTCAAGAGCCCCAAGCATTTTAACCTTTCCTCATAAGGAAAGTGTTCCAACCCTTTTATCATTCTAGTTGCCCTTTTCTGCACTTTTTCCAGTGCTATAAGATCCTTTTTGAGGTGTGATGACCAGAACTGTACACAGTACTCCAAATGAGGTCACACCATTGATTTATATAGGGGCATTATGATATT
>NW_015173689.1:246951-308020 GCF_001447785.1 Gekko japonicus | reverse complement strand
AACGTGTATTTATATTTAGGATCTTTGGCTCCAATGTGCATCACCTTGCACTTGGCCACACTGAACCCCATTTGCCATGTTGACGCCCACTTGCCCATCTTTGACAGATCCCTTTGGAGTGCCTCACAATCTTCACTGGTTTTCACCATCCTGAACAACTTCGTAATCTGCAAATTTAGCCACTTCACTGCTTACTCCCAACTCCAAATCATTAATGAACAAGTTAAAAGGCATTGGACCGAGTACTGATCCCTGTGGTACCCCACTGCTTATCACCCTCCACTGAGAAAATTTCCCATTTATATTCACTCTCTGTTTTCTATTAATTAGCCAGTTTTTGATCCACAAGAGGACTTGTCCTTTTATCCCATGACTATGGAGCTTACTTAGGAGCCTTTGATGAGGAACTTTATCAAAAGCTTTCTGGAAGTCCAGGTAAACAATATCTATTGGATTCCCCTTGTCCACATGTTTGTTCACCCCCTCAAAGAACATTAACAGGTTAGTGAGACAAGATCTTCCCTTACAGAACCCATGCTGAGTCTGCCTCAATAGGTTTTGTTCATCTATGTGCCTACTAATTCTTTCCTTAATAACAGTTTCCAGGGCTCTTTTTGTAGAAAAAGCCCAGCAGGAACTCATTCGCATAATAGGCCACACCCAACAGCAGGAACTCATTAGCATATTAGGCCACACCCCTGACAGCACAGCTCATTGGCATATTAGGCCACACCCCCATGTTACCAGAAGTGTGCTCATCCAGCCACACCCACCTTTTGCTTGTTATTCTGTTTACCTTGTTTGTTGTCAAAACGCAGGGGGTGTTTTGTAGCAGGAACTCCTTTGCATGTTAGGCCACACACCCCTAATGTAGCCAATCCTAATGAGTGGCTGCTGTTGGGTCAGTTTACAGGGTTTCAGACAAGGCGAAGCTGACCCCTGTCTTTACGGTACACACAAAGATGGAAGATGGACATTTATTTTGACCTATGTTGACAATCTGATTATTTGCCATGAAAATCAAAACGATCAAAAAATCCCAACTAAACAAGGAAGTCTAAATCAAACACCTACGCAATGCTAACTTTTACTTGGGAAATCTGACTGAACGGGAAGCAGATGGAAGTCATCTTCTTAGTCAGAAGCAGAAGATACTGGAACTTTTGCAAAGCCTAGGCCTGGAAGGTGTTAATCCAATGCTCACACCAACTGAATCAGGCTTCTACAAAGAAAAGGTACACGATGAACCACTGCCAGGCATAGGCAAGCTTCTATACTCAGCGATGACAAGAAGACCTGACATTGCAAAAGCTGTAAGTATATTATCCAGAAGGGATAGCACACCCACCACAAAGGACTGGCCTGCAGTTAAAAGGGTGATGAGGTACTTAAAAGAGTACTGCACACTTTAAACTGAGACTGCCAGCAACTAATAATCCCACACTGGTGGGATGTGCTGATCAGACCTAAGATCAGTAGCAGTTACGTATTTTTCTATGGCGGTGGTGCTATAAGTCGGGCAAGTGATAAACAAGAAATTGTTGCACACTCATCTACAGAAGCAGAATTTGTATCCACTTCCAAAGTCTGCAGAGAATTAGAACTGCTCATGTTACTGGAGGATTTTGGTACTAAGGAACTTTTGCCAATTCAAATGCTACAGGATAACCAGAGTTGCATTTCTCATTCAGAAAGGAACAGGATGTGGAGAAAGCACATTGGAATTAGGAACCGGTATGTAAGGGTCCTGCAGGGACAAGGAGTTGTCAAGCTAACCTACTGTCCCACTGAGAAATTTACATAGGATGTCCTATGGGACAATCTGAACACTGTGAACCTTGACAGCATACAAAGGTAGTGTTAGAGTGAGCAACTCAGCATGCCTGGACATTGGGGGGCGCTACTGGTCCATGGGGTCGCGAAGAGTCGGACTCGACTGTGCAACTGAACAACAACAAACACCACTCTAAGTGTGTATAGGTATTATCACCTTGAATGGGATACCTCTCTTTGCCTTAACCTGGGAGCTGCCCTCTGACCCCTCCTCTCTCTCTCTATCCTCTCACTCATGGCCTTCCATGGAGATGCATGTCTCTGCAGGTCTCTCCTGTGCAATGCCCTCATACTCCCATACACATGATGCTGTATTAGTTGGCCATTTGTGACAGGGAAAGTACTTTAGATTAGCCTTCTTTCTCTTTTTCTGACTGCAACCTGAATGTGAACTTGATCTAGCTGAATAAATATAAGTTTACCTTTTTTGCAATGCACTTCTTGGGAGATTTATTTACTGCACTCAGTATCACGCTTCTGTGACTGGGTAAAACTATGCTATATTAACCAAATATCCCAATAGTTTTTACCTCACAAACATGATAGGATTCTTTGGCACAGGGTGAGGGAAAAGTCATGAAGAGTGCTGTATGGAAGTCAGTGGACTGGCACTTTTCACTGGCACATATTCACCTGTATTCACAGACACTAATGACATATTCTACTAACAGGACCAAGCATGAAAGAAGTTATTTTTAACTTTGTTGACAAAAGATGGAGCAGTGTCTCCTGAGCAGATATCTGGTGCCAATAAATGTGGCTGACTGCCATACAGTCAGATAGGAGATATAGTTCTTAATGTGAGATTTCAGGACTTGAGACTTACTCCCAAGTAAGAGTATAGGGTACAAGAGTATAGGGTACAAGAGGCTTAAGAAAATTAGGAGAACTCACAAGTTGCCTCAGTTTGTCAGTTGACTGAGAAATATATCTAAATATACATTAATATAAATTTTACAAATGAAAAAATATAGCCTAGGTAGTACAGTAGTCATGCAGCTGGCATATTGGTAAATTCTAGGCATGCTGATATAACAAATGTTGTGATATTCCTAAATTCAGGCAGTCTGAACCTGCGTTCCTGGGGTTTATTCCCATGAAACTGTGCATAGAACTGCAGCCTTAAACAGAAGGGGAGAGTCAGGAAAAATTGTTACAGGGATTTTTATTTGAATAGGCAATATCTGGTGTGCAAAGAAGACGACCGTGCAGGGGGTAGCAAGAAGACAATTAGATAGGATAGTGAGGTCAGCACCTTCTCTCCTGTTGAGTGTAATTCCTTGTCTGTCTCCAGATTGCTACTCTTAAGGCAATACCCTGCTTCTTCTGAGAAGTTCCATACTTAGTCTGACCCTCTCAGCTAGTGATGTAGTTAGGACCCTATCTCTTTCTCACCTCTTTACTATCAATTATGTTAGTTCCTAAATAAACCTTTATCTTCACTTTAATCAGGCTGTGCACCTTTCCTGTGTTAAAGTGAAGTCATTATGTTGGAGTGATGGTCTAGGATTCACCTCAAACTCTATGGTTTTATAGAGGGTTGAGTGAATTCTACAGCATGGCCCTAATGCTTGAGAAATATCACACACTGGAAATGTCACAGCTTTAGCCCAACACCAATACCCCCTGCTAATTTTGCTTCCACTGCTCCAAAAAGCAGTGATGAGGCCCTGAGTGTGAGGTCCCCTGCTATAGTGGGGAAACTCCACCACCTAGCCTGCTCTGTGAGGTTGCCAACACAGGGATGGAAAAGTGCTGGAGATCTGGGAACATTTTATGCATTTTGAAATAATGTTTCATTAGCAGCTGGCTAATGTTAGTAAAACCGTGTTGGTTTTAATCTCTCACTCCTCTTTCCCGGTGTATTCTTTTAATTCCCCCCTTCTTCTCCTTTGTGCTTAGGCTGCTGCTTCTCTCTCTCCCCCCTCCCTCTGTGTGTGCGTGCATGTGTGCAGACATTTTGTGACGCCCATTTTGCAGCTGCACCCACTACCCTGTGTCAGAATTCCAAAGGTGACACAGGCTCAAAAAGGAATTTAGATTCCGTCCAGAAGAGCTTTTCCAGTGTTCTTCCAGTGCGGCTGAAGACTTAAGGCCACTCCAGAGGAAACCATACAGTGGGCCCACGCATGTAAGGAAAACCCCTCCTGGAAACTGGGACAACACTGGCATAGGGAAAAGTCACAGCACAGGCTCTTCAATGTTAGTTGAGCACTAACATTGGGGAGGGGCTGTGGCTCAGCAGTAGAGCATCTGCTTGGCATGCAGAAGGTCCTGGGTTCAACCCCCAGCATCTCCACTTAAAGGATCCGGCAACAGGTGGTGTGAAACACCTCAGCCTGGAGGGTGCTGCCAGCCCAAGTAGCCAGCACTGACTCTGATGGACCAAAGATATGATTCAGTACAAGGCAGCTTCATGTATTCACTGTGGAAAAGATGTCTGTGGCAATAGCTACTGCGTCACAAACCTAACAGAAAAAGGTAACACAGATACATTTCAGAACAGGGATGCAAATATAAGGACTTTAACATTTCTGACATGCTGCCTGAGACATTAGAGAACACTGTAGCCAGAATGTTGACTGAAGTAGGTCTTGTTCCATCTATACTGGCTCCCAATTTGCTTCCAGGCCCAATTCAAGGTGCTATAAAGCCCTATATGGCTAGGGGCCAGCATACCTGAAGGATCACTTCCTCTTATACAAACCTATTTGGCTATTCTGGTCATCTTCAGAAGCCCTGCAGAGTTTTTCCAGTGTTCTTCCAGTGCAGCTGGAAGCTAGAATGGGTGGCACTGGAAGCTAGAATGGAAGCTAGAATGGGTGGCAACCCAAGAAGTAGCCTTCTTTGTTGCGGTGACAAAGCTTTGGAACTCCCTTCCCAGAGAGATTCATTTGTCTCCTTCTATCATTGTCTTCCACCAGCAGGTACAGATTTTGTTTCATGTGTCGTTCCCCCGCTAGTTCTCATTAGCTTTCCTCCAAGTTTGTTTGTTTTTAATCGTTTTAAATATTTTTATACATTTGTGTTTTGAATACTGTCTTAACACCAGAAATGTTTTAATGTCTGGAATGTTTTAAGGTTTGCTGCCTTACGGACCCTGAGTTTGGGGTGGAAACATGGCATAGAAATGTAAATTTAAAAAACAGCACAGCATGGGATTTCTCAAATTTTTTCACAGTGACTCTTCTTAGGAAATGGCCAATGATTGTGCCCTTCCTCAGAGAACTATTGTGAGGATTCAAAAGGATCTTTAGTTTATCCATTCAAGCCTGACAAGAAGACATTTTCCTTCATGGCAAAAGATTCCTCAGAGAGGCACTGCCAGTAAGAATAGATAATGCTGAGCTAGATGGACTGATGGACTCAAAAGACAGATTCATATAGAATACTTAAATGTAAATCTTATTGAAAGTTAATGGAAATTAGTACTAGGATGTAATCCAGAAAAATCCTGTTCAGATTCTCCTCCATTTATGATGAGACAGGCAACACACAGTGGAATACAGTTCTGACTCCTCTTGGCTAACTTTGCAGACAATGAAAAATAGTGACTGCAGAATTACTCGGCCCCATGGAATACTCTCATATGTCTGGTACATTAAAAAAGGCAGTTTTTAAAAAGTGTGAAAAAGAAGAAATTCACAGATGCTTCCATGGACATTGCTGGTATAGTCTGATTCTCTCCCATGATGCAAAGTTGGAAGAGGCTTTAAAGAAGGCCAAAGCCAGAGATAATATAAAAAGGCTTACAGTGCTTTCTTTAGCTGTGCTACAAGCAGTATTCCCTCTAAGCTGAGTTAGTGTGAGCTAGCTCATAGCGTTTTAGCCTCCGGCTCACACATTTCTGTCTTAGCTCAGGAAGGAGGGCTCCAGAGCAAACTGACTTATGCAGCAACCAACTCACTCGCTCACAGCTTTAATGCCAGTAGCTCACAAAGTAGAATTTTTGCTCACAAAAATCCACAGCTTAGAGGGAACATTGGCTACAAGCCAACCTTCCTTACCAAGTCAGCAGTGACTAGAGCAACAAATAAAACATTGATTCTAGTCCATTAGTCTTGCTTCTCCTTGCTCCCTACTGCCTCCACTAGGACAAGTTAACAAAATTACATGCCTGACAGAAATGCTACAGCTTTCTCCCATGTCAAGCAACCAAACTGCAGCGGCCAATGTAGGTGGAACAGGAGAGCTACTGGGCTGGACAAAACTGAGGGTGCTTGAACCTGTCCTTTTCCTATATGTTTCTGTTCATTTGTGAAAACAGGCTCACAGGGCTGCAACTGTCCTTTATTAGTTGTTCCCATTTTGAAATGAAGTCTCTCAGTGATGAGGCTACTGGCATTTGGGGCACTAGACTGACCCTCTCTAATCAAGGCAAGATGCTGGGAAAATGACTACCCAAGGATGCCCACATCTGTGGGAGCTATCTGCATTCCCACTGGTAATTTCAAGTACCTGCTCTTCTCATTTCCTATAAATCAACATGAGCGAAACTTGGCAGCGCATAAGTGCATTAGTCTAACAAACCATTCTGTTTACAGTACATCACACAGCAGTGAAAATTAATACTCAAACACATTTATCTTTTCCTTCACAATCCCTCTGGGCCAGGCAAATTCTTTTACATGCATTGTAACTTTTTTTTACTACTTTTATAAAGGGAATTTAAATTAAGACTTAGCATTAACATTACATCAGAAAATGCTGATCACACTCTAGGGTAAAATAAGCATTTAAGGCTGGTGTATTTTCTTCCCTAAAACAAGAGTTATGAATAGAGTGAAATCAAAGGTTGTTCAGATACTCAGATGTTTGGGGAGAAACCTGAGGATCCAGACACTCTACCTATTACATACTCTAAACCCTCACATCTGCCCAGACCTATGAGAAGAAGAGAAGAAGAGAAGAGATTGGATTTATACCCCACCCTTCACTACCCAAAGGAGTCTCGGAGCGGTTTACAAACTCCTTTCCCTCCCCCTCCCCACAACAGACACCTTGTGAAGTAGGTAGGGCTGAGAGAGCTCTGACAGAAACTGCTCTTTTTCAAGAACAACTCTGACAGAAATATGGCTTGCTCAAGGTCATCCAGCAGGTGCGAGTGGAGGAGAGGGGAATCAAACCCGGTTCTCCCAGATTAGAGTCCACGCACTTAACAACTACACCAAACTGGCTCTCTTAGGATTGCCAACCTACATGTTGGGCCTGGAGATCTCCCAGCATTACCACTGGAGATGTCCCGGAATTCTGTTGACTCTCCAGACCACAGAAATCAATTTCCCTGGAGAAAACAGTGGGCTCTGTAGCATTACACTCCCCAAATCTCCAGAAATTTCCCAAGCTGGAGCTGGCAACCCTAAATCCACTGCAACCCCCACCACCTCCAAACTCTCCAAAGGCAATAAAAGCAAAGGAAACTTTTATCACATGTATCATCCTTCACAGGGTTACTGGGACCAACAGTGCTCCAAGTTTATGAACAAAAGGGCATTTAGCTGGTAGATGCATTTTATATCACAGAGAGTGTTTATCTGTCAGATTGTATTTGTAGATTGCTAAGGATCTCTCAAGGGCAATATGATTTTGCCTGAATTCAAAGATTCCCAGAGGTTATAAGGTATGCCAGAAAATTACTGTATCTATCTGTCTAGTACTGCTCATACAGCTATCACCTTAAGCAGAAATCAGAACAGAAATTAAAATAAAAAGACCTTACACTTAGTATTATTGAATACTATTGTAACGGAAGCTGTCTACTAATGGACAGATGGCTATCAGACAGAGCTACAGAGTTAAATAATTTAAAACCTAATAAAAAGTTTCTGCTTGGTGCAGTTTCGGATATGGGGAAACATTCAACTGCTAGTTTGGCCAGTTGGGTTGACAGTGTAACAGAAAATATTTAACACTATTAATAAAGCATTTATACTGGTGAGCATTTTCATGTAACACTTAACGGAGACAGTGAATGGCATTTCCTTGTCTAGGGGATGTGTGTCTAGCTTTCCTTGTAGCAATTAAATTTCAAGCCTGACCTCTACAGGCAGGTAACTGAAATAAGTGTTTAACAATCATGTACAAAAAGCCTTGGAGGTCTGCAAAAAAGGCTACTTTCCCAATTTTCCAAATGTCTTTGAAACCATCTTGCTTATGCCAGTATCACATTCATCAACTCTGATTCTGTTGCGGTGCTTGAATCTTCCATTAACGCCCACCCAGTTCAGTTTATTAAAGAATCAATTTTTAAATTATTTGTTCTTTTATTAGTGTAGCACCGTAGTCAATCTTCTAGAGCTTCAGAAGAATATTTTGTTTTTAATTTAGTAACATAAATGCACATTTCCCTCCCCCCCTTAACTTGTTTTTAAATAGTCTGATTGTTACCACCTTTTTGTAATCATAACCAACTATTCTAACAAACTACTCTTTGTTGAGTGATTGAGTCTACCCTGTTCCCACAAACCTACAGCACACGTTGCCATAGTTACTCTGCATGTCTATTTACCACAGAAGTGATCAAAGAAAGCAGACAACACACACATACTCATACACACACACTAACAAAACCTTGCCAGACTTCCTACTGTGTAATGTCCAGCCACTAATTAACTGATACACTCTCAGCCTATGGGCTCCATGCACTTTTTTCTATTATTATCTGTGACATACAAAAGCAACATTCTCAGACATAAAAGTATATTTTTCCCCTTTCAGAGTCAGAGAAACAATACACAAGGATGGGAGAAATTCTCACCGAGGACTGAGGTTAAGATTTTTTAGTTAAAAAAAAAGAAAATACATTCTTACTTTCTAGTAAGTATTAAATTGCCAAGAAAAGGGCTTAGTTGGAGAATAACAAATACATATGCAAAGGTGAACAACTACATGGGCTTTTATGTGTAACCATAGCAGTGATAATGCATATAGTACTCTGTTTGCTATGAGAATGATCCTGCGAAACTTGATTATTCTCAGAACACCCCCTTAAATATTACAGCCTCAAATGCAGTTGTTTGGAAACTCTCAAACTTGCTTCCAGCTGGTTAGAAGCAGAAACAATGGGTCCTTCAAACCCATTTCATGGTAATATCTTCCACAAGCAGAGCAGAGTTTGCAGAAGAGATCTTTGCCCCATTGCTTCTTTACTTGGTGGTAGAAAGTACTGTAAAGTTGTAGCTGACATGGTGACTCCATAGGGTTTTCAAGGCAACAGATTAATGAAAGTGGTTTGCCACTACCTGCTTGACCCTGGACTCCCTTGGTGGTCTCCCATCCAAACACTAACCAGGGCTGACCCTGTTTTGCTTCTGAGATCTGACAAGATCAGGCTAACCCAGGCCATTCAAGCCAGAGCTTTCTGTCCTTACCCACATCCAAAGATATACCTTAAGGACCCTCAGGGTGGGATACACTGCAGCATATGGGGAAGATCCACCTATCCACAAGCTCCTGTTCCATTCTTAGAACAGGTTTCACAAGGAGTGGGATTTCCACTGCAATCCCCTGGGCTGCATCACATACTGCTCCTGAAGTCCCCCTGGCCTTTGGGAACAGCTTCTGGGGAGTTGAATGGAAAAGAGGAAAATAGCAAAGATCTCTTCTGCAAGCTCTGTTTTGATCATTTTGGATCCAGCATATCTGTGGAAAATCTCTAGGGTATTTCAACAGATTAAAGCTAACGTGACAGTCATATGCATTAGTCTAAAGCCATATTTATGGAGAAGAGAGAAATTAACCTGGATTTTGCAGGAAGCAGCCCAAACTTGTAACAAAATCTATAAAGTTTAAGTCATAGATCTGGAAGCGTGTCAAAAAGATACTATGGTTCCCTCTCCATTATACGAAAAAGGAGCCAGAACATGGAAATGTGAGCATTACATGGTAAAAAAAGTTACTTGAAGACATTGTATCGGATTAACTACACGCACATTATTCCTGTGCACACACAAGCACTGCAAGAACGCATCAAGATGCTCACAAGATGTGCCAGCAACGTGCATTAATCCTGATAATATGTTTAGTGTCGCTGGTGAGACTTCTGAGAGCATTCACATGTCTCACAGTTGTAATGTGAGATATGACTCTAACTGACAAGAAGAACTGAGCTTGGACACATCCATGGCTAAGATGCTGATAAGAAGCACCCGGAGAGGGTCAAAAGACCACATTACTTGTCACACATGTGCAGCAGGAACAAATTCCCTTTTTCTTGTAAGCTTGGAAATAAAACAGATTGCTGGGAGGAGGATCTGGATTTATAATGAAACACACAGCATAATGAAACAAAATAAATATTGTATCTTTTACCAGCCATTTCTTTTCATTTTTTAAAAAATAATCCTTCTCCTATTCTGTTTTAGCTGTTTACCCTAATCACTTTTTTTAAATGTCACACCTGTTCTTTGTTCAGAAATGTTTACAGTACTTCAGTCTAATCCACAAGAATAACACACAGTCCCAAGACAGTCTGGTATGAAAAAAATATATACAGACGTGTGCTAGATGCCCACAGAACAATACAACAACGAATGAGACTAGATGTTGTTGTGCTTTATTACCTAAATGATGTTATGGCTTTAATCTAGTCTCATGCGTTGTTGTATTGTTCTGTGGGCATCTAGCACACGTCTGTATATATTTTTTCATACCAGTACTTTGTTCTAAGCAGAAGTGTCATAACCTGGTCACAGCAGCAGGCAAGCGGGAAACAACAACAACAACAAACATACTTTTAAAGCATTCTGTATTGGTGTTTCGCTGAATCTTAAGTTTTTTGTAACCTTCCTTAGCAAAGCTCCCCCTAGTGGTGATAATAAATCCTAGGATGTTGTTCCGACAATTGCTTGGAGAATGATCTGATTGAGTGCAAGTAATAAATTGCTTTCCCACAGAGACAAGACAATGCCACATGCGACGGTCTCTGGGAAGCAAAATTCACAGCCATGATTGACTTTGCCTCTCACTGTTGGTGAAATTGCTCTGAATACAGTTAAGTAAGGTTTTATTTCTACTACAGGTGCAACAGCCCACCCCCGTTTGCTCCCCCTTCTTCTATCCAAGATTACAGGAGACTACTAAAGCGGAATATTTCACACACACACACACACACACACACACACAGAGAGAGAGAGAGAGAGAGAGAGAGAGAGAGAGGGGAGAACTCTCTTTTGGGACTTCCTGTTACAGTGACTTAGTAAAACGAATTGCTGCTAAGAGCGTTTGTGCAAAAAAGAGGAGCCACCTAAAACACGTTTCGTACACCGCAAAGAAAATTCAAGCGCACGCTTGTTCTATAAAAACGAGATCATTAACTTGGCAGCTTCATTGAGAACTTCACAAACGAAAGTGCAGTTTAGGCTTACAGCGACTAAGCTTGAACATAAATGCTATTTCCCTTCTTTTTAAAAAGCGTGTTCTTTAAAACTACAACAGCGGCTCCAAAATCGAACAGACGCAAAGTGATGAAGTTTTTGATCGGGCAACACTGCAACAGGAGCGCTCCACGTACGCGGGAGAACTGGCTGAGCACAGTGCGACTGACAGGGCTGCAGAAACCCGGCGCAAGTGGTGCCTGCCGGGGTCACGCACAGAGGGGGAAGTTAGTGAGCGCCCGCCGCCCACTTCAGCCCCGGCAAAGCGGGTCCGCCACCCGGCTCCTGGGCAGACCTTCGGTAGACACACACACACACACCCCCCGGCAGAACCCAGCCGCACCATGCCTCGCACATGACGTCACCAAGCACCGGAGAGAAGAAACTGAAAGGAAAACTGGCGAGGCGCTGCCCGGCTTCGCCGAGATCGCGCGGAGAACCACCCACCCGCCTGCCGCCTCTCCGCTTCCTCTTCCCCACCCCTCGGCTCTTCGGGCGGCACCAGACGCTTCCCGAGGCAGTCCTCGGAGAGTCTTACCTGCCTCATGTTTAGAATTCCATTATCCACCCAGCAAGAAACAAGAGAGCGCCAGGAGAAAAGGCAGCCCCATCCACGGTTTCCGACGGGCCGGCAAGTTTCCCTCTCCCTGGTTACTTTTTTTCTTCTTCTGTTCCTTCCCCCGGCTGCGTCCACCGCTCCCCCGGCAATGTCAAGTTTCTCGACCTCGTCTCTGCTCCTGGCCTATGAGGAGTCAGAGAAGCAACTGTCCGCCGAGCTCCGATTTCAAATCACAGCTCAGATATGTAGTAGTTGGCTGAATTAGGCCATGAAATAGCCTCGCCAATCAGGAACCGAGGGAGGGAGCAGTCGCACATAAAGGGCTGCCTACACGAGGATTAGGGAAGCTTGCAGGGATTTAAGAGGGTGAAAAGCAGCTGGAAACTGTGTCTCTGGCTACAAAGAGGGAAGTCAATTTGTGGTATGAGAGATTATTTTCATTCTTATCTACATTCTCTGTGTCCACTCTTAACCTTAAACAGGCTCCTGAGCGTTACCTGCCCGCCCCAAAGTTGCCCTGTGAAGTGGAGCTACAGAGAGCTGGGGCCTAAAAAACCCCGGCAGTCCCTTTCTCGGGAGCTAAACATTGTCACTACAAAACAGCAAGCTGAAGAATTCTGTTGAATTGGTGTATGGATTTCTAAAGTAAAAAGGACCACAAAGGGGAGTGCACAAAGGAATGTGGATGTGTACATAGCATAACTGCAGTCCTCCTTTTGAAATTATTGTGTGAGCTAGAATCTGTGAAGCTGAAGACAGACAGGGTGAGGATGATGAAAGAAGGCCAAGCCTTCCTCTCCAGTGTTTCCCCAAATCTCAAGCAATGAATTGAAGCAGTAAACAACCCAGCGAGTGAAAATAAAATTCCTGGTAGGCTTTCCCACTCTCTTCTGGAATAGTGTTTATCTGTCGTACTTTGTTTAGTCTCTCTGACCCTTTCTTTGAAGCGGGATCTATTATATGGCCTTTGGGTTGTTTACACTGTTCTTAGGAAAAAAGTGCACACAAATGTACACACTCAATCTAAGGTCCTAAAATCCCCATCCCCTTCTTTACACACATGCCTCAAACAAAGTTCCAGCTGTTATGTCATCTGTTCCACTCTAAATGGAAATCTGCCTTTTGATCTCTGGGTACAATCAAGGAAATCTAAAGTCTGAATAGAGGCCCATCATCATGGATTTGCTACAGCAATGACTCTACTTATCTAGCAGAGGAGTAAATCACTACCTAGAAAATGCCTTGCAAATCAAGAAGTCTCTTGCAGCTCAGCTGAGCTGCAGAAAAAAAATTTGCACGGATGTGCTACTGACGTGCACCGCAGGAGCCTAATAAATTCTCTCCCTTCTCTCTACTTTATAATTTTCACTCATCAAAAAGTATCAAATGTAAAGACGGGAAACACAGACTATAGAATATTCTTGTTTTATATCCAAGGCTATGCCAGATTTCTTACTAGACTTGAATTTATGACAAAGTTTTCTCACTACTTGCCAGGATATTAGATCAGGCATGTCCAACTTCGAACAGGTAGTGATCTATTTTTTCCGGCCAAAAGTGCCGGTGATCTACCACCATGAAAATAAAGTTTCAAATTAGTTTCAAATTAGATTTTAACCCACTAAAGTTGGGTTCCACCGCCCCCACCCCCATTTATAATGCACCTTCTGTCATTTACAGGTAAGCAAAATAAGCAAAAACAAAACAGAGACAAAGATCCAGAAAGAACTGCGAACATTTTTTATTGTTATAACTTTCTTTAACTGTCTCAATAACTTTCTTTAACTTTTATTCAGAGTTATTTGTGTTAAATGTAGGTCAAGTATTGATCCAGGCTGATCTTGCGCAATCTTTAAAACTTCGCTCTTGCTCATTAGTGAGACCAAGTGGGGCTGGTGGTCTACCTCTGACCCCTCCGCGATCTACCTGTTGGACATACCTGTTATAGATTACCAGTGTACCTATAGACTCATGAAGAATAGTTTCCACTTACAGTCTGAATTCCCCAGGAATTGTCACATGCGACCAAGAGAAATCCAGTGGCAGTATAACACTAGACGGACAATATATGTTCCGTGTAAATTTTGACACATGGGGTGAGATATTTGATTAAATAATAAAATAGAAGTGATACAGAGGTAACAATTGTCTAAACCAAGATTTTTACCCCACTACCGATCCAATCTATGATCATCATTTATGTTTCTCTACCTCCCATCTTCCAAGAATAATGATCCTGTTATTATTTACAGGTTGCACAAATGAAGCAAGTCATGGATGATGCTTGGGATTGTTGACTTTCAACATATGATTCACACCTTGAATCCCTAATGAAATCCAAGGCTGAAGCCAAGTACAAGGGTGGTTATCCCTGGACTAATCAGACCAACATGACTTCAGTGAAAAAAACTACACAGGCATGTTTAGTGTAGCCTTATTCTTCCATCTACAAGACTGTATAATTCCTTTTCCCTCTCAAGGAAAAAATGAAAATGGTAATTAATGGAACCCCAGGAGCTGAAAGAAAATCTTGTCTCCAAGCTGCTGCTCTCTTTCCCAGTAGCAACCACGGCACCACTCAACTTTGTGCTCAACCTTCCCTTGCTCGAAAGCCAGTCGAATCCAATTCTAGGGATGCGGTGCTCATCTCTGTTTCCAAAGACGTTTCCATGGTCATGTGGCTGGCATGACTAGACGCCGAGGCACACAGAACGCTGTTACCTCCCCACCAAAGTGGAACCTGTGTACCAAACATATCTCACAGGTGGCTTTGGTTTCTTCAGATAAAATTTTATATGTGTGTGGGTAATTTCATGTTTACCTATACACAAATAAAATTCTCTCCGAAGAAACCAAAGCCACCTGTGAGATATGTTTGGTACATACTTCAGTCTCTTTCTGATGGGTCTCTTTTCCTTTAAATATTCACTAATACTCAGTTACACACTGCATCTTGGAAAGCTAGGGTCTATTGCATGTCACTTAATGGTTATGTTATGATGTGAAAGACAGTGACAGTGTTCAGAAGTACGTGACATACTGGAAAGTAAGGGTGTGATTGCAATTGCCTTTGTAATTAAACTAATCTCTGTTGATGCCAGCTTTCGCAATAAGGACTGGGATGTCTTGGAGATAAGTGGAATAATTTCAGGGTCTGCAAAGACTTTTGTTGGAATAATTCCCTTTAGATATAGATCAGATTTTTGGGCTAGGAGCAAAGAGGGGAGGGCTGGACTGTCAAATGTAAGCAAAACACGTATAAAACGCTTAGATGGTCTATTGGATGTGTTAAGCCTTTAATCAGGTGCTTGATGTGGTTTGAGGCCAAGCGTTCGGAGTTCTAAAGTGGTAATCCACCTCTATAAGGATAAATCGTAAGGCACACTTTGCAGGGTTGTAAATATAAGCAAGAGAAATTCTTGTGTGCACTTCTTACAATTAAACTAATCTGTTCACCTTTGGTTACAGCTTCAAAACAATCTCTAGTGCGGGCTGTATAATTATATAGGACTGACCATGAGTATTATCATCATTGCTTTTAATTCTAAATTATCCTGCACAGATGACAGCATTGGCATATCAGTAAGAGATTGGTAGAAAAAAGAGAAATGCTTGTATAGATTTGGGCTGGAGAGAATTATGACATTCAACAAGAATTACTTTTGCCTACCTGAATTGGCAAAGATTGTAAATAGCTGTGTTGCTCTGTATAAACATTCCAAAAAGAGCCATAGTGTAATGCTTTTTTATTAGGATCAACTCAAAATATCACAAAAGAGTAAGCAAGCTTTTGAGTTCCCCAGAGAGCGCCAGGAGAACGCCTGGTTGGAAGTTTGGTACCCGAAAGATACTAAGAGTGAGATGAAAGGTATGATAGAAAGATCCCTCGACTGAAGTTTGTAGAGTATTATAATGGAACTAGGAATAAGGCCCATTGTGGAAATGAATACAACAACCTCTAGAAGGAGGCTCTGGATGGGTGCCCCGGCCTTGGGCACTCAGCGTCAATTTGCTGTGGTGACCTCAACAGGGTATAATGACACAGAGTCCACCATTTTCTCCATGGGAACTGATCTCTGCCACCTGAATAGCAGTTGTAATTCTGAGTGATTCCCAGCCTTCACCTGGAGATTGGCAACAATGGTTCCCAAGAAGGAAATGGCTGGTTTGGAGGGTGGAGTCTATGGCACCCCTCCTCAAACCCCACCCTCTCCAGGCTTCACCCCTCAAATCTCTTGGAATTTCCCAACCTGGAGTTGGCAACCCTATCTCCTTCCCAGCCAACCATCAGCGTACCATTATCTGCCCCTTGAATTCAGGTTTCCATCTCCATCCCCCTCCCTGCAGCTTCTACCTAGGAAAAGTACAGTCTTTCTCCACAGTGGAGACCCAAACAGGAAGGAAACAACCTCAGCAGGGTATAATGACACAGAGTCCACCCTGCAAAGCAGCCATTTTCTCCAGAGGAACTGATCTCTGCCATTTGGAGAGCAGTTTTAATTCTGAGTGATCTCCAGCCCTTATCTGGAGATTGGCAGCAGTGGTTCCGCAGGAGAAAATAACTGCTTTGGAGATGGACTCTATGGCATTCTATTCAGCTGAGGCCTCTTTCCTCTCCAAACTTTGGCTTCTGTAGACTCCACCACAAAATATCCAGGAGTTTCTCAACTTGGAGCTGGCAACCCTAGTCAGGACTGGCCCCAGTGTGTTCCCCATAAAGGCCAAAGTGGGCCGGGAAAGGGCCTCCAGCCTTTGCCTTTTTACTGACAGAACCAAGCTTGGCTGCCTAGCAACAGCCACTGGGGGGAAAGTTAGCCCCACAGCAGGAGGAAAAGAGAATGGTTTGACAGCTGGTGGCTCACCTCAGTAGCCAGCCAGCTGCAGAGGAGCCAAGCAGGAGAAGTGTCTTCATCAGAAGAGACAGCCATTTTAGCAGTTTATTCTGACAGGGAAGAGTGGCCAGGCTAGCAGTGGGCAGGGGAGAGGAGCAGACCCTGCACCCAGCCAATGGCACTCGAGTACTGGTGGTTGATGGGTCAATGGCTGATGGAGTGCACAGCACAGCCAATAAGAGAGCCGGAAAGTGCCAACACGCTGGGCTTTTTAAATATATAAATATTTAAATATATATATATATGTCAACAGCCAGCCAGCTAGGGATTTCTCCATACACTTTGAAAATCTTTTCTTTCCCACTCCTCCTGTTTGGAAACTCAACATTCAAGCATGGTGAAAAGTTCTGGGAATTCACTATTATATGTTATTTTGGTTCTTCCTAATAAAAAGGTATTCTGCTACTGATATTTTTGCTGCCTGTTTGGGAAACCATGTTGGCTGATGTGACTGTCAGATCTGGCTTAATACAAGGCTTCTATAATTGGTTTAACACCTTATTTTATTCCTGGGACCCCGGGCATTTACTGAACCTTCCTTTTGACCTTTCATTGGCATTTGCCAGTCAGCAAGCTTTCATAGTCAGATTTAGATCCCACAACTCTTGAAGCCTTGTTTCTTTTCCCATAGTTCAAAATGTTAAACATTAATATGTCCACTTTCACAGAAAGGGCTTAAAAGTACAGAAAAAATGAGAGGGGGAATATAAGCTGATTTTACTATAAATAAGTGATCCTTATTAATATGAGAAATATGGAATGCAAAAATGATACTCCAAACTTCAAGCTCCATGTGTTCAAGAAGGTAAGGCAGGATATAAGCATTTTAAATAAATACATTTTGATATATATTCAGGGTTCCTTCATACACAAGCTTTCATGGAGAAAGCAACTCTGCCGTCACCAAGAAATATGTAAGCAAAGCCACCCTAACTACTGAAATGAATGGGTATTTGTCTCCCCTCAGAACTGTTGGGTCTGGGTTAGGAAACTCTAAATTCAGCAGAGTTGGTGACAAGTTTTACTATCAACTGATTTCTCAAAGAATGGTTGGATGGCTTTCCAAATGACGTAGTTCTGTCATATTGCTAGGGAAACAGGTTTGAATCAAAACTGATTTCCAATTACCCAGGTAACTTAAAGCAAACAAAAATAAATTACACTTGTGGATCAGAGGAAAGTCCTGCATTTCTCCTGGGCTGCACCAGATGATTGAAGACTAGGATGTGGGGGTCCAGGAGAAGACAATTTCTCACTGAGTTGTATTTGCTGTTATCTCTTTTAACAGCTGTGGAATTAGTAATACTGATTCCTCTTGATAGTTTGTTTATGTTTAATAACATTTTAGAAAATAAAAAATAGCCATTGAAATTGCTGCTGGTTTTAGCTAATTATTACATCAAAAGTCCATTAACTGGTTTGATATTCTCTCACTCTCTGATTTTGAAAATGGCTCCTCAGAGAAGCCTTGGAGATCCAGAATATAAAATAACTTTACCATTCCTCAAGTGGGAATAATGAAAACAGAATGTATAAGTTGATTCAAAAGGAAAGGCAATTAATATTTGAACTGGAAGCTTTACAAAGGAATAGGTACATTAAGATTAACTTTTACGTGGATAAATGAAATTAATTCAGCTAATGTATTCGCAGATCGAACTAACCATTAAGTTTTCATTTGGAAAAAAATTACATTTGATTTAATCATTTTTTAAAATCATAACACAAAAGCAACGTAAGAGGTTTTTTGATTTTATAGTTCGGTAGAGACCAGACTAAAATTTCAATCTTCTAATCTATATATCTAATTCCGAAGTCACCCCCAAAAACTTTTGTAAAAAATCGGGGGGATGTTTAAATCCCCCCGAAAGTGAAAGAGCATTCGTGCGCATGCGCACGAACGCTCGTAGCTGGCTGCGCCGCCGCTGCCGCGGAGGGGGAGTAAGAGACCAGCAAAGGCCTAGCGGCAAGCCCTCACTTTGGAGCGGGGGTGGGGGGAGAGCGGCGAGGGGCGAGCGGCAAGCCGCTCGGCCCTCGCTTAGGTGCCGGGATGGGGGTGGGGGAGAGAGCAGCGAGGGCCGAGCGGCCCTCACTTAGGTGATGGAATGGGGGGAAGAGTAGAGAGGGCCGAGAGGAAAGCTGCTCGCCCCTCGCTTCCGTGCCGGGATGGGGGGGAGAGAGCAGCGAGGAGCCGGGGGGGAAGGCAATGGGGTGGAGATCAGTATCTTTGAGCTTAAGGCCCAGGCTAAATGACTCTCCTGGCCTCCCCACAAAATGGTCCTAGTATTTGAAAAAAATTACAAA
Source organism: Gekko japonicus (assembly GCF_001447785.1). Taxonomy (NCBI): domain Eukaryota; kingdom Metazoa; phylum Chordata; class Lepidosauria; order Squamata; family Gekkonidae; genus Gekko; species Gekko japonicus. The sequence goes on along the minus strand of NW_015173689.1, from coordinate 289,058 downwards.
AGTTCTGCACATGCCTACTTTGATATAATCATTGAAGGAATACAGCAGCCTTGATCAACTTGAATACAAACAACGATTTTCATTTAAACTGGAGTGTGTTCACATAATTAATGAATTCTTACACGATCCTCTATTTAGTTTAATGTTTGAATGCATGGCGACAGTTTTATGGCATTTCCCCCCATTTTGTAAAAGTAGTATTTTGAATAGGAAGAGAATTCCCATGTGATGAGATTAGCACTGTGTATGCAAGTGGGTTAACCAGCTCTCTAAATCTGCTTTAATTATGGATTTGAGGCAGGAACATTCATTTTCAGCACCAGTACTTAACGCACCTGTCAATCATAATAATGTCATTTGCAATGTCAGTAGCATATTATCCATACTTCATGATACACTGGAACAGCTTTTAGTACACCCCAGATGAAGTATTCTTTTGGTAGTGGAACAAGTTGTAAGTGAATTATATTAATAATTAAGTGAAGTATATTAATAGCCAAGTTGGCCAAATCTTAGGATACTTAAATCCTGTAACTGGAGCTGTGAACAAGCAAGATAGGTGATTCCACAAACCTGAAAAGGGTCCAAGGTTTGCAGGAAAATGTGAAATCTTTAAAAAAAAAATTGGGGATTTTAAAAACCTGAAAATGAAAAAAGGAGTCCATGTAGCTTTAAGCAACAGATTGCTTTGGTGGCTGTTGCTGGGCAACCAAAGCATTCCAAGCTTGGTTCAGTGGGTTAAAGACAGAGGGGGGGCAGGGCCCTTTGTAGGCCTATTTTAGACTTTGAGGGAGGACTCCTTTGTGCCCGGCATGGCTAGGGTTGCCAGTTCCAGGTTAGAAAATTCCTGGAGATTTTGAGGTAGATTCTGAGAAGGGCAGGGTTTGGGGAGAGGAGAGGCCTCAGCCGAATAAAACACCATAGAGTCTACCCTTCAAAGCAGTAATTTTTTGCCAGGGGGACCGATCTATGTTCTCTGGAATTCAGTCGTAATTTTGGGAGATCTCCAGGTTCCACCTGGATGTTGGTAACCATGGTCTGGCAGCAACCTCTGAGTGACTTGATATCACCGAAGCTGCATGACTCAACTAGGCCTGGTTGCATGCTACTGTTCAACAACAGCCACCCTATGAAAGCCCATGTGGTATCAGAGTAGGGTCTGGGAGACCCAGGTTTAAATCCCCACCTTGCTGTGGAAGCTCACTGGGTGATTTCAGGCCAGTCACCTATTTTCAACCTGATCTACCTCACAAGATTGTTGTGCAAATAAAGAGGAGGAGAGTAGAATAGTGTAAACTGCTTTGGTCCCCACTGTGGAGAAAGGTGGGGTATAAATGAAGTAAATAAATAACAAATATGGCTAAAGATGGGAGGCAGACAAAGGGGGAATGGCTGTAAAGGAGAAAGTGAGGCAGGGAAAGGGAAGAGAATATAGGAGCTGCCAGTAGGAGAGATAGAGGAAATAGTGTGGGGAGGGGGATGCAGGGGGAAGTGAGGTGCCACCTACAACTCCTTGAGGATTCCACACCATGCAAGTGGGTGTGGCACTACACAACTGGGCCACAGTTTTCTTAGGCAGAGGCTGTTGGGAGGGGGAAGCTTAAGACAGAGGCCGATAAAGCTAGGGTGGCTGTTGGGTGGAAATGAGAGAGGGTTGCCAACTCTGGATTAGGACATTCCTAGAGATTTGGGGGGTGGAGCCTGGGGAGAGTGGGATTTGAGGAGGGGAGAGATCTCAGAGGTGTATAATGCCATAAACTCCACCCTCCAAAGCAGCCATTTCCTCCAAGGGAACTAGGGTTGCAACCTCCAAGCAGGGGCTAGAGATCACATGGAATTACAACTGCTCTCTAGATGCCAGAGATCAGTTCCTCTGGAGAAAATGGCTGCTTTGGAGGGCAGACTCTGTGGCATAATACTGTACTAAGGTCGCTTCTCTCCCCAGACCTCACTTTCCCAAGGATCCACCCCCAAATCTCCAGGAATTTCCCAACCTTGAGCTGGCAGCCCTAAGCTAGGAGAACTGCTCTCTATAGTTGGGAGATCTGTTGTGATTCCTGGATATCTCCAGGCCCCACCTGGAGGTTGGCAACCCTAGAAGGGGTGATGGAAGCAGGAAAAGGAGAGGCTCTGGGGGTTTTCAGGAAACAGAAAGAGGAAATAGTGGGGAGGGGGGACAGATGCCTCCCACATGTCCTTGCAAGTTCCCACTTGTATATATATATTTGTCTCTGAGTGGATGGAATAAGGATGAAGTTTTCTTTAACTGTGCATTGGGGATGAAGTATTGTTGGATTTGTCAAATATTTATAATTTGAGACACAGTCCCATCATAGTTCTGTTTGTTTATGTCTTAACTCCCTGTACAGAAAGACACAACTGTGATGGACTGTCAAAGTTAATGCCTAACTTTGAGAACCTTTGAGTGACAGGCTGTTCTAACGGAATTCTGTTAAGAGAGTCAGTTAAGGAATGACAGTTGGGGATTGACAGTTGGAGAAGAGACAGTTAAGCACTGACTGTGGACTGGGAAGGATGCTAAGAGAGTGAGTGGATCAAGGAGGATCCTAATTCAAGCCAAAAAAAAAAAAAAGGGGAAATAGCTTCTAGTAAAGTGACTGGGTGAGACAGCCAAAGATCATCATCATCATAGATACTACACTGGCACCTAGTGACATTCCACTGTATCAGTTATAGAACAAAGCACTGCTAGCTACTCTTGCATCTTTAGCAGAGCAAGACAACTGTTCCCAGTTCTCTGGTACTAGACTGCAATTCTGTCACATCAGCAAGCAACCACTGGCCACACAGGATTCTTTAATTGAAAAAGTTACACCAATAAGAGGCAGAAGATAAATTCAAATAAGTAGATCTAAATAAAATTCTATCAAATTTTATCTTACCCCTTCCCCTATGCTAAGGTAAGTGAAACAATTTTCTGTAAGGAGATTGTACTCATACTATACTAAAGCCATTTGTCTGGAAATACATGAAGTGGTACATGGGAGAGATGCTAGGACTGCAGTATATCAATATCCTTTTATTAATTCTTTTACATAACATTAGTCAAGGTTCTTGCACCAGAGCACATTAGAGCACATCTTTTATTTAGTCATAACACAGATACACCAGGTAGAAAAACATTTTTTTGGCATTTTTATTAAGATACTTTAACACATGGAAGTGTTGGTTGTATTTCCTTTCATTGCCTGTGTTTTCTAGACAGATACTCAATTCATCCGATTACAGACTCTGGTTAAAATTCATGTGCATTGAATTAGCCACAGGATGTTTCTGATATTATATTCCCACAGTGTACTGAAAAAGAGTGTATTAAATTTAAGAAAACGAATTAAAAAAACCACACAACACTGTAGAGCTCAAACCATCTGTCTAATCTCATGGTTTCCAATGTGTGAGAAATGCCACTCCACGTAAGATATCTTAGGTCTTTCCTAAATGATGCATGAAACTTAAGTCTGAGAATAAAAGCAGAAAAGTGGGTTTTTTTTTAAAAAAAGGAGGAAAGGAAAAATAGAAAAGAGGAATGAGAACAAAACATATAGAATAAATCAGAAAAATGGAGAGCCAGTGTGAAGTCATAGTCTGAGTGTTGAACTAGGTTCTGGGAGACCCAGGTGTGAATCCTCACTTTACCATGACACCATGTTGGGTGACATTGGGCCAGTCACACACTCTCAGCCTATCTACTTCACAGGGTTGTTGTGAAGCAGAATGATGTAATCCACTTTGGTCCCCGTTGGAGAGAAAGGCAGGATGTAAATGAAGTACAATAATGATTGCTATCAAACTTGTCAAGAGATCTCTCTATTCCTTCCCCACCCTCCACTTCTTTCATTTAGTAAATGTCAAATAAAGAGAATGCATCCACACATTGACAAGTGACTACCCTCTTTGCCTCACTGAATTTACTTGCAACTTTTAAAGTAACTATGTCCAAATGGGGAACTATTGTATGCTTGTATCATTGTGCAAGGTTCTGAGCTGACCAGTTCAGCTTTAGAAACATGAGTCATCCTGCCCTGTCCTGTTTGTCTTCCTCCTAGGAAGCCACATGTCCATGTTCCAACTCCAAACCAGAGTTTGGGGCCAGTTTGGAGTAGTGGTTAAGTGCGCGGACTCTAATCTGGGAGAACCAGGTTTGATTCCCCACTCCTCCACTTGCACCTGGCTGGACGACCTTGGGCAAGCCATTGTTCTGGCACAGCTGTTCTTGAAAAAGAGCAGTTTCTGTCAAGAGTTCTCTCAGCCCCACCAACCTCATAGGGTGTCTGTTGTGGGGAGGGGAAGGGAAAGGAGTTTGTAAGCCGCTCTGAGACACCTTTGGGTAGTAAAGGGCGGGGTATAAATCCAATCTCTTCTTCAATCTCTGCAAACTGTGAGACACCACTCCATTCCTGTTTCAGACCTAGCCCCTTGCCCACAGATAAGGCAGTACAGATGTGCCAGACAGGGAAATGGTCAGTCAACCTCTGTTGTAGCAGCTAGACTGTCAGATTCCACAGCCAACAACGGAGTACATGCTTATCAGAAAGGTTATACTTTATTGAAGAGCTATAGATGCATTAACAAAGGCACTGTTAAGAATGGCATCACCCTTTACAAGCATAATGGGATATAGGGTATTCGTATGCACCACCACCCCCTTCCTTGGGCCAATTAGCCACATTCTCGCGCGCGGGAGAAGGACCCATGGCACAGAAAAAAGGACAAGTGGAGACTTTATGGCAGTGGTGGCGAACCTATGGCACGGGTGCCAGAGGTGGCACTCAGAGCCCTCTCTGCGGGCACGCGTGCCATCGCCCCAGCCAGGCCCAGACCATCATTAAAGTGTTGAATTCTCTGCCAAATAATTTTAAGTAAGTGAAAGCATTTGGGATTGCTTTCCTTACTTTGTTTGGATCATCTTAAGTTAATGTATGAGTTGTTTTTTTCTAAAGTAAAACCTCAGCATTTAGGGTAAATTGCCGTGTTGGCACTTTGTGATAAATAAGTGGGTTTTGGGTTGCAGGTTGGGCACTCGGTCTCTAAAAGGTTCACCATCACTGCTCTATGGTATTCTTTCTATTATTCCTTTCACTATTTTTGTCTTCTGCCAGGCCCTGAATCCTAAATCGTATTATATAAAACCAGCTCCTTGTGCAATATATTATTCCAGGTAGGGCCAAGAATGGAAAGAATCCAAATTATTCCACATCAGTGACATCCTTCAAAACAGCATCACAAGTAAGCATATGCAAACTACTATATTTTTAATATCCTGGCGACACTTCCGCTTCCATACTCAGAGTAATTTAATTTCCTTTTACAGGGTCTGTTGTATTAATATACTCCACTTATCTCTAACTCCCATCAACATTTTACAATCATTATTCATTTTAAGCTCCTCCCTAATCATACCACTTACAGTCTCAGAAGCAAGGAATGAGGGCATGTTTGATCTTGCCATTTTTGAATCAAACACATGGGTTGTTGATTGACCTATGTAAGCTTTGTGAGACCACTTTCAAAATACAGCATAACGAACGTTAATTGTGCTTGCATTTCTGTAAACATGCAGGCCGTGTCCTGAGTCATATACTTTATATTCTTCAATAACCTGCATGTACTACAGACCATTCCAAGCCATTGCTGAATTTGTATAATACAACGTTATTCCTGCATGAGTTATTAAATAATGTATACCAATGAACCATTAAGCAAGTTACAATGAAAATGTGCCAATATGTTTAGAGCCTAAGGTAACCTTTTCTCCAGATCATTAACCAGTATACCATAGATTGAAAAAGAGGAGTGGAGAAGGGATCTGTGGAACTATATGAGATTTAATTTAGAAAGTTAATACTGTTACACCTCAGTCCTATAACACATGCAACAAAAGGTAAATAATTTATAGCCAATACATATGCAAGCCTCACATTCACTGGGCTTTTCCACATCCTCATTTTCCTTGCCTGTAAATTCCTGTTTCTTTGGGGGGGTTGCTCCCCCTAGTGGCCGATTTGATATTATACCAGTTTATGTCCAGCATATCTCCCCGCAGATTTAAACTGCAGATTATTACGCTGGACAGAAACAGTTGTAATATCGAATTGACTACTAGATGGACCAAAACATGTGAGGAAGAGAGGGAAAAAACAAACCAAAGTAATAGGAACTTACAAGCAAGGAAAATGAGAATACAGAAAAGCCCACTGACACTTCTCCACACCTGTGCAATGGTTCATTTGTTTAATTGTTTAGGATGTCAGTGGGATATTTCTCCATCACATTTATTAAAGTTGGATGGTGATAAAAGAGGTCAAAGTAATACCACCTTGGACATATAAATGCTTATGGCACAGGCTCAGATAATGGACAAATTATTTTTGGAGATCCATGCCAGAATATATACTGTCCAGCTCTGATACCCGGCCTGGACTTGGCCATCCACTGCCAGCTGCAGCAGGGCTGTCCCCAGTGCTGAAGCTGACAGCCCCTTAACTGCAGATGAGAGAAGTGCCATGGAGGCAGTTAATAACAGAGAGTCCAGCAGGGGCAGTGGGCAGAAGTCGGCCTGGGTCCGGAGAAAATGATGACAGCTGCTGCAGCCAGGAAGTGGCTCCAGCCAGCCACAGCAAGGCTGATGACAGCATGAAACACTGCTTACCAGGTGAGCCATGCAACGGATGAGACTATAACCTCATCTTCTTCCCAAGGCTACCAGGGAGGCAGATCCTGAACTATGGGAGACCAGTGATTCTACTAACGGACCCTGTGGCAGCCACAGCCTAGGCAACGAGCCAGACTGGGCCTGATTAAGTTGTGAGCAGGACTAAAGCCAAGCCCCTGACCAAGATGGGATCAGGAGGGACCAAGGGAGGGGGGGAATGAGAGGCCCAGAACAAGCCAAGAAGGTCGTAGGAGAAGATGAAGAGGAGAAGAAGAAGAGATTGGATTTATACCGCACCCTTCACTTGGAGTCTCAGAGTGGCTTACAATCTCCTTCCCTTCCTCTCCCCCATAACAGACACCCACCCTGTGAGATAGGAGGGGCTGAGAGAGCTCTCAGATAACTGCTCTTGAGAGAACCACTGAGAGAACTGTGACTGATCCAAGGTCACCCAGCAGCTGCATGTGGAGGATTGGGGAATCAAACCTGGTTCTCCCTGATTCGAGTCCACACTCCTAACCACTACACCAAACTGTAGATAGATCTTGGCCCTAGCTCTGTATGGTTGCCAACCTCCAGGTGTGGTCTGGGTAGGCTTGCCAAGTCCCCCCGGGGGCGGGGAAACCCCCACCCCAGAGGCCCGTTCCCTGCCGCCGGCAGATCGGGCCCCAGGGGGAACCCCACCCCCACATCACCAGGAAGTGACGTGACGCCGCCGGGCACGCTGGGGGGGGGCATGACCATCCGAGGAAAAACTCTCTTTTTGAAAGAAAATAAAATCCCAGATAGACACGGAGAAATCTAATCTAAAAAAACCTTTTCAGAATAAGTCAAAATGATTTCCTTTTAATTTGCCTTTCCCCTTATCCCAACATAACTCTTTCCTGCGCCCCTTTCCTTTCTTTTAGCATGCGTCCGTGTGAGCAGGTCTCAAAGAAACCAGCACAGCAAGGCAATCTAAATGTAAATTGTGCTTGTCAGAAGAATCAGGGCTCTAGTCGGGGGGGAGCTCTCAGGTACGGAGCTCCGGAAGAGAACCTCTAGGGGGCGGGGCGGTCACGTGGTGAAGCCCCGCCCCCTTCTTTACCCCGCCCTCTGCTTCGATCCTCATTCCGTTTGGGAATGAGGATGAAGCAGGAGGGTACGTAGCCGGGCCTTCTGACACACTTCCGGTGATGTCAGGGGGTGTGGCCTTCTGTCACTTCTGGTGATGTCAGGGGGCGTGGCATATGCAAATAAGTTATGCTAATGAGTTATGCTAATGAGCTCCAGCAGCTCTTTTTCTACAACAAGACCCCTGAGAAGAATCCCCCTCCTTCCCCCTCTCTGAAGAAGAAGTGTGCCTGCACAGGAACACTTATACCTTGAATAAATCTTTGTTGGTCTTAAAGGTGCCACTGGACTCGAACTTTATTCTCTCTCTTGAAATTACTCTAGCAGCTATCAGCCAATCTGTTAAGGAAGTTGCTAGAGTCTTGAAGCAAAGGGAAATTTAGTAGATCCTAGAGCTTGTTGCTATGCTCAGATTTCCCTGTGTCCCCTAGTGGCGGCAGCCAGAACTGCACCTTAAGGGAAGACATTCAACTAGAGGCAGCAGGACGAACCTGGCTTCCAGAACCACCTTCAAAGACCTTCCTTAAGCTGCGTCTGGGGCAGACTGCACCCCCCCCTTGGTACGCCACTGCCTTGAAGTAGGATAGATTGCAAGAGAGTGACTGGCTCAAGATCACCCAGTATGCAGTGAATTTAAATTCAGGTCTCGCTTGTCAATACTGAAGTACCTAAACACTACAACACTCTGCCTTTCAGTCATTATGGAGAGTAGGCTACACAGTTTGAAATAAATAAAAATAATTGTCCTCATTTCGCCATTTTAAACTTAAGCAAATCTCTCCATCCAATGTAACGTTTTAATAAAGACAGTCTTTACATTAAAAGCAAAAGAGGAAATTGTGAAAACATTTTTGTGTGAGAACTATGTCATGTACTGTGTTCTCAGTTCACCTAAGACATGACCTTACTAAGAAGCATTGATCAAATTACTGTTCTGTCCCTTAGCCTGACCATATGCAACACAAGAATAAAAATACCGGCCTCATTTTTTTTTTCCTTGAGAAAATAATAAAAAATATTTTTTAAAAAAGATACTGGCCTACTTCCTAAGGCTGTTGTGGGGATTATTGAGGTTATATCACCTTGAAGTGTTTTAAACAACTTAAAATGTTATATATAATATGATATTTTATGGATATATATTTTTTTTTCGGTTGTACTCCCTCAAACTGTCAGCACATATGCTTTTAAGCACTGTGACATTTGGATGCACATATTTCATTAAGATGTTGCTGTGCATATTCATATCCCTTGACAGAGAGGTTGCTATGGTTACTATACTGAATACTAAGTAGACATGCACAACTTGTATGTACATCTTTTTTTACAATGCAACAGCTAGGGGGGAAAGACTCTGTGTTCTTTTTTAATTCTGACGTTTTAATTCTGAGCCAGTTTGGTGTAGTAGTTAAGTGTGCGGACTCTAATCTGGGAGAACCGGGTTTGATTCCCCACTCCTCCACTTGCAGATGCTGGATGACCTTGGGCAAGCCATAGTTCTGTCAGAGCTGTTCTTGAAATAGCAGTTCTTGAAAGAACTCTCTCAGCCCCACCTACCTCACAGGGTGTCTGTTGTGGAGAGGGGAAGGGAAAGGAGTTTGTAGGCCGCTCTGAGACTCCGAGAGAAGGGTGGATATAAATCCAATCCCTTCACTTCTTCTTTCTTATTCATTTTTATAAATTGTGAAATTATGCATCCCTTTAGGAAGAAAGATGGACGGATTCTGTCCTACCACTATATATTGGAAAACCAGTGCATTCTAAAATTTTAATAAGGTTTATAATTAAATCTAAGAATGTTTGACTACTCTGAAATGATTCTGTCTTTTCCAAAGGAGTTAATGAATCATACGAACTATGTTTCTAGGGCATGAAGCTATTGTCATCCAGGTGTTCCTCATTAATGTGGCAATGGACCATCTAGCTTTTAATGGTTTGGATCCCGTTTCTTCAATTCACAGGAGATACTGTGGTTGTCCTACATTGCTCATCCAACATTTGATTCAATTTACTTCCATTTTAAGTCACTGGACCTGAAGGTGATATTTGCAAAATCTATTGTCAGGCATGCAAACTGGGAGGTAAAAAAAAAGTGTGACATAAAATCATAACAGATTAATAAATTATTCCTCCTATGTATTTGTGCATTCCTTCTAAAGACAAGTTTAAAAGATTTTTACACTAATAAGATACTTGGCCATTCAAGACAAACACTTATCCTTGCCATCTTCTGATCAACAGATTTACAAGCCAAAGTTATGTGCATTTAAATATTGCTGATTTCAGTGTGGGAGAGAGTTAAGTGTCTGCTCCATTCTTCCACTGAAATCAATGGAGTTTAAAAATATTCATTGACTGGCTGAAAACCACAATAAATTAGCAAAGAGTAATTTAAAAATGCTTAATTTACCAGGTTTGTTAAAAATAAGAACCCTGCAGAGACTGTAACCTTTTGCTGAATTGTTGTTAATCCCTATAGATTCCTGGAACTCTACAGCATTTGTTTAATAATGCATTTAGTCTGCAAGTAAATTTTTTTGTCTGCAAGTAAATATTAAATGCCCTTGATCTCCCCCACCCCCATGAACAACTATTTTGCATTATTTTCTTCCACCATGCTGAAATGTAAAGGATTACATTCATCATTAAGCAATGGAATTAAACATTTTGCAAACAGTGAATTTAATTTAATTGTATTCTCTGCTTACCAATGTGTTATACTTATATTTAATTTGGCTACACTATGGCATTTGAAAGAACTTGCTGAGTGCTATACTCATGTGAGTAAACCTATTGAAGTTTATGTACTTGAATAATTCTGCACTAGTTTCGAACTACTCAAAGACCTGGATTCCGAGTCTGCATAATATAATTGCACAAAAATTCTCCTTAACAAAAAAAGGGGGGGGGTTGGTCTTTAATATGTAACATTTTAATAAAATCATTTGCCAAGGGTTGATTATGACCAACTTTTCTGCTGGCAGAAGCAGAATTAAGGATGATTCCCAGCCTCTCTATAATTCCTTCTTTTCAAGGTGGGTCACAGCCTTTTTCGGAGGTCAAAAGAGGCCATTTTCTCACTTATGCCAGCTGAAAAGCTGGTAGGTTCCATTTGCAATAGTCTAAGAACTTGTCAAAGGTCAGAGGCTGAACTGAAATAAATAGTAAATACTCACCCAAACATTAACTTATTTAAATCCAATAATGCTTTCATATTTCTAGCATCAACAATTTGGACAAAGTATTTTTACTACAGAGATGCTGTAATGTTAACAACTAGATGATTTTCTCTCCAAACCATTGTTAGCTAGTTAATCACATCCAGCAGTCTGAAATCACAATACAACCAAGCAGGTTATATATACCATATACATTTATATTCCCCATTCAAAATGAAAATATAGTTGTGATGCAATTAACTATGCTAAGAAAAGGCCACATGGTTCATTTATTTTATCTTAAACTGTTTGTCTCGCCTGATTTTATTGTAAACATTTCTACCTCTCAATCAATAGGACCTTACAAACAGATAACCCTCTGTCCTGACCTGTTTAAAACACTCTCTCCTGGAATGCAGGCTTGTCATTCCTTCTCCTATCAGTTTCTTGCTGTGACTTACAGAGTGTTTTGAGGTTGCTATTGGAATTGTCAACCGCAATGCTAGGCGACAGAAGCCCAGAGTGAGGAATGCAACCCAAAGCTTACAAAAGACCTTCCGATTCATAACACGGTGCCTGGATATTGCACTCCTGATCACGTTACTGCCCTTAGCATTTATTTTCTTCCAGCTTGGAACAAAGCTGTGCAAAGTCAAGACAACTCTGGAAGAAAAATTGGTAATATTAACAAACAAAAATAGGTAAAATTTGGTAGTATAACAAACTTTGGTAATATTAACACACACATGAAAAAGGAAAAGTAACTAAAAACATGCATAATGATAAAAGATCCTGATATAACAGAAAGAGCAGTTTTGAAATCATTTGCAAAAACAGAAAAGGGGGAAACCAAGACTGCAAAAAGTTGAGTGTGCAATTGCTGTTTTATGCTTTTTTGTACAAGGTAATTAATTACAACAAAGAGAAGACCACCTGGGAATGAACAACTGTTTTCTAAGGAAGTATTGTTATTTCAGAGAGGCAGAGCATTGCATTTGTATTCTTTTGCCACACAGATATCCATTAAGAACATAAGAACATAAGAGACGCCAATGTTGGATCAGGCCAAAGGCCCATCCAGTCCAACACTCTGTGTCACACAGTGGCCAGAAATACCAGTGCCATCAGGAGGTCCAGCAGTGGGGCCAGGACATTAGAAGCCCTCCCACTGTTGACCCCCCCCCCCAAGCACCAAGAAGACAGAGCATCACTTGCCCCAGAGCCCCTAGCTATACCTTGTGGCTAATAGCCACTGATGGACCTCTGCTCCATATGCTTATCTAATTCCCTTTTGAAGCCGTCCATGCTTGTAGCACCCACCACTTCCTGTGGCAGTGAATTCCATGTGTTAATCACTCTTTGGGTGAAGAAGTACTTCCTTTTATCCGTTCTAACCCGACCGCTCTGCAGTTTCATGGAGTGCCCATTCTAAAGAACAGGCTTCTGGTGATGCCTGAGCAGCCTCTGGTGGTCATTAATAAATATCATCCATTCTCCTGATACCAACCCCCCATGTTCTCCAAAACCGAAAACTATTACCTGCCTTTGCTGAGATGCAATTTAGAAACACACATAGTGTGGACTTTTTAAAGCAAACAAAATTGCTTTGCTATCAACACCCAAGCAGCATAGGAACCTGTAAATATTCAAAGCAATAAGATGTTTACATTATTTATTCTCATTTTTTCAAACACACGTGTGTGCTCACAAACATGGGGTGAGCCAAAAAGAAATAGTAATACTTGTGAAGTCTGTAATTTTAAAAACTGGACTTGTATTCTTTGCTACTGAACTTAAAACTAGTCCTATCAGGAATCAATTTGATTATTGTTTCCAGTGACTTCAGTGGGAAACCCAGTGGTGGATGTAACCTCACCCAACTGAGATACATCTCACCCAAGAAATTCTTCCTTCAAAATTTCAGGCAGTCAAGAGCAAGCGTCCTCTGTAGTATAGCAGTTAAAATGTTCACTTGTATAGCAGGGAGGCATGAAGTGTCAAGTGAGTGAGCCAGTTTGGTGTAGTGGTTAAGTGCGCGGACTCTAATCTGGGAGAACTGGGTTTGATTCCCCACTCCTCCACTTGCACCTGGCTGGATGACCTTGGGCAAACCATGGTTCTGATAAGAGCTGTTCTTGAAAAAGAGCAGTTTCTGTCAAGAGCTCTCTCAGCCCCACCTACCTCACAGGGTGACTGTTGTGGAGAGGGGAAAGGAAGGGAGTTTGTAAGCCGCTCTGAGACACCTTTGGGTAGTGAAGGGCGGGGTATAAATCCAATCTCTTCTCTTTGTGAGAAGAGGGTGAGAAGAGAAGTGGTCTGTGAGGGTGAGGGGATTGAACCCTGTCCAGCATCCCAGAGAAAAATGGAGTTCATGGAAATATAGGACCTGTACTTACTCAGTATCTGAAAATCCTCCTGAAGTAAATATGATGGTGAAATAATTGGCAGAAAGAAGAAACACCAAGGACAAAAATGCAAGTTGGGGCGATCTCGCTTAGTAGAACCATCAGTTAAATTGCCCTGGGTGGATAACATCTTTGTCAAGACATATCTACTAAAGCATCCTCTCACCATGCTGTCCCTTCTACCTCCTGTTGCAACCAAAACTTGAAGCCAGACGGTGGGTAACCAGAATAATTGTGAGATCAGATTCTTATTTTACTGTTTCTGTATGCTTGAAACTGCTCTGTTCAGATCTGGAACACGTTATATTTATGAACAGGTGTGGTTCAGATTAGATCTTGATTAATAAATTTTTGGCAGCATTTATGCGTTATATGTTTATTCAAAGAGCTTACCTGAATTGATTTTGATATCCAAATATCATTAGGCTATAAAATCTATGGGTCTTGATCTCTCTGCTACAGTCAATCTGTAAATAGTTGCGTAGGTTGTTAAATGAATACATTGTCCCCAAAGAGCTTTAAAAGTGTAAGCCTTCATGAAAATGAAAGGCAATACCTCTATAAGAAAAGCTCTGGGATCAGATAACTACTTCCTGTGGGTGGGTGGCAAATACTTTGTTTCAGTATGTATTAGAGGAGAACAGTGTTGGGACTGGGATCTTAAATCTTAATTTAGTCATAGAAAACTTAAAGTTTCTTTTGTCTACTTGCTTTTTCAGATCATAAAAAATAGCATAAAAACACTTTACAAAACGAACAAATGAAGATACATTTCCCCAAAGAAAATAGGAAATGGTCTTCCCAGCAATGAATTAAGATTAAAAAGAAAGTTGGATAATTGTCCAAGAAGAAAGATAACTAAATTAATATCTATCTACCTATCTTCTTGGATGATTATTTTTAGCAATATACCCTTATTATAGGATCCCTTTTATGTCTCTCACATGGATGAAAAAAACCTTACACAATCAAAGGAAAACCCAAGTCAGCTGGGTTAAATGCTGTGAGATAAGGTGCAGTTTCAAAGAGTACAATTAATCCAGTCTAAACCCAGTGAATGTAATAGGTTTAAACTGGAATAACTGTGCACAGGATTTTATTATAACAATAGAATGAGTGGGTGACAATGTGGCAAATGAAGATCTGTGTTGGTAAGTGTAAGGTAATGCACATTGGGACAAAAAAAATCCCTAATGGCATCTGAGCTTGCTGAAACTGAGAGGGAAAAAGATCTTGGGGTCATAGTGGATAGCTCAATGAAAGTGTCAACCCAGTGTGCTGAAGCGGTAAAAAAGGCAAACTCTGTTAGGGATTATTAGGAAAGGGAATGAGAATAAAATGGCTGATATTGTAATGCCTCTGTACAGATCTATAATGTGGCCTCATTTGGAATGCTGTGTACAATTCTGGTCCCCGTATCTCAAAAAGGACATTGCAGAGATGTAGCAAGTGCAGAGAAAGGCAACCAAGATGATTGGGGGGGGGGGTTGGAACGCCTTCCCTATGAGGAAAGGCTGAAGAGTCTGAGACTTTTCAGTTTAGAGAAGAAACGACTAAGGGGCGATATGATAGAGGTTTCTAAAATTATGGATGGAATTGAGAGAGTTGCTAGAGAGAACCTTTTCTCCCTCTCCTAAAAACTAGAACTCGAGGGCATCCAATGAAGCTGATGGGCAGTAGGTTCAGGACGATCAAAAGGAAATACTACCTTACCTAAAGAGTGATTAAAATTGGACTTCACTGCCAAAGGATGTAGTGATGGCCACAGGAATTAAAAAGCGATTAGATAGATTCATGGAGCTTACGTCTGTCAGTGGCTACTAGCCACAGTAACTGAGGGGAACCTCCACATTGAAAGGCACTAAGCTTCTGAATCCCAGAGGCAATATCAGAGGAAGGCCTCGGCCTCTATGTCCTGTTGTTGGCCATTCAGAGGAACTGGTTGGCCACTGTGTGAGACAGGAAGTTGGATTAGATGGACCATTGGTCTGATCCAGCAGGGTTGTTCTTATGTTCTTAGAGCTGAAATAGAATGTTAGAGTGAAGGGGACATGCCACTACTACAAACTGACAAATATATATGATCAAAACTGTATATTACATTCATTAAAGTACAAAGATGGGTTAGTGGTCATAACCCAATGAAATGTATAAACCCTAGGATTCCATTGAAATCACTGAGTTACGCCTATGTTATTTTGGAAATTGGGTCCTGTTTAACAAGCCGCTGTTGAAGATGAGGATTGAAACATCTTGATTTATACCTAGGAGAGATGTATGTTATTCTTTCCATGGTGGCTATCCTCTGCTGCAATCATTTTCTGTTTGGAGATCTATGGACACTATTTATATGGAGGCCTACAGAGGAGCCTACTGTTGAATTTGAACATGTTCTATTTTGCCAATAATGTATAATTGATATGAGCAATCTGTTGGATATATCTTTATACATTTCATTGGGTTATGACCACTAACCCATCTTTGTACTTTAATGAATGTAATATAATATAGTTGTGAATTGTTGATGGTCTTCCCTTGGTGGCTCTTATTTGCGGCTATGTTGATATGGTAAACATTCCCTATTGTCTTTGGCACTACTACAAACTGAAGCTGTCACCTGAAATTAAATCTCATTTTGCAAAAAATAATTTAACTTGGACTTAAGATGCTTTTGTATTTAAATCCATGTAATTATGTTTAGGTGTAGGAGCCACAGGTCTGGTTGAGTAGTTAAAAGTTTAAGAGTGCATTCCCTTTTTCAGTAAATCATCCTATAAGGGTCCCAGAGTATGGTTAAAGGCTATCTTGCAGACTGCAAGCGGGTCTCAGGATCTGGTCAGTGCCTAAAGGGAAGACAATTTAGGGATCCTATATAAGCTATCTTGAGTACAACAATTGAAGGAAGGCTGGATATAGGTGTAATTAAAGAATAAATAAACTGCTCCTCCCCACCATAGCAGACTGAGGTCCACCTAGTACAACATCCTGTTTCCAGTAACCAACAAGATGCCTCTGGAAAGGTTCCAGGAAGAACACAAAATGATGGTCACCTTTTATTCCCAGCTTCTAATAGTCACAAGCATACTGCCTATGACCATGCTTGTAGCTATCATGGCTAAGAGATGTCAGTAGATCATTTAGTAAAAGAGTGGTACAAAGTTGGTCATTTTCATTGACTACACTAAAGCCTTGATTGTGTGGATCACAACAAACTATGGCAAGTCCTTAAAGAGATGGGAGTACCAGACCACCTCACATGTCAATTGAGAAACCTGTATAAGGGTCAAGGAGCGACAGTTAGAACCGGATATGGAACAACTGATTGGTTTAGCATAGGAAAAGTATGACAAGGATGTATATTGTCACCTTGCTATATGCAGAGTACATCATGTGAAATACCAGCCTGGATGATTCAGAAGCCGGAATTAAGATTCCTGGGGAAAACATCAGCAATCTCAGATATGCAGACCATACCAGTCTAATGGCAGAAAGTGAAGAGGACCTAAAGAGCCTCTTGCTCAGGGTCAAAGAGGAGAGCGCAAAGGTTGGCTTGAAACTCAACATTAAAAAAAACTAAGATCATGGCATACGGCCCCATCACTCCTTAGCAAATAGAAGGAGAAATCGTGGAAGCAGTGACAGACTTCACGTTCCTGGGATCCCAGATCACCGCAGACTGTGACAGTAGCCATGAAATTAAAAGATGCCTGCTCCTTGGGAGGAAAGCGATGGCGAACCTCAACAGCATGATAAAAAGTAGAGACATTACCCTGCCAACAAAAGTCCGCATGGTCAAAGCAATGGTATTCCCAGTAGTCATGTATGGCTGCGAGAGTTGAACTATAAGGAAGGCCGAGCGCCAAAGAATAGATTCTTTTGAACTATGGTGCTGGAGAAGACTCTTGAGAGTTCCCTGGACTGCAAGGAGATCAAATCAGTCAATCCTAAAAGAAATCAACCCTGACTGTTCCCTGGAAGGCCAGATACTGACGCTGAAGCTCAAATACTTTGGCCACCAAATGAGAAGGGAGCACTCACTGGAGAAGACTCTGATGCTGGGAAAGATTGAAGGTCAAAGAAGAAGGGGACGGCAAAGGATGAGATGGTTAGACAGTGCCATCAAGGCAACAAACATGAAATTGAGCAAACTCCGGAGCACAACAGAAGACAGGAGGGCCTGGCGTGATGTGGTCCGTGGGGTCACGAAGAGTTGGACTCGACTGTGCGACTGAACAACAACAACCACGTATTGCCAAGAAATACGCAGGCTTTTGCTATGAATCCAATGATCTGATGTTCACAAATATATCTAAATTTGTGGTCTGTTATTGTTATGACACATTCTGAACTGATTCATGGTTAGAAACCTCTATACAAACTTAAGTCCTACGTTTCCCCACCTTAGTTGGTATTCTAAGCCAACTATGTTTTCTGATATTCATGCACTATTTCCACTGAAGCCACTGGGACTTCTATAAATATATTCAAGGAAAGAGAAGAATCCTTGATGGTTTAGAACTGCTTAAATACTGAATGGAGGAGAAAAATTGTTCACTGTGCAGCAGTCCCTCTAGAATTCCTCCAACATACTTCAAAAGTTCTACATCACTTTATATTGAAAGTCACAGTTGTGTAGCCCTGCGGGCACAAGAAAAGTCACTTGACATTATGAATAATCTGTCTTGTGTCCATAGCACTATGACAAATACATTTTTAATTTTTTTAAATTCTGTGTTCCAATTACTGAGGGTGGGTTGTTTGTGTATAGCTGCTGTTTGGCATTTTTAGGGATCATCATCAAGCCGGGAAGTTTTTAAAAGAGCCAGGACCTCTTCGTGGAATGTATACGTACTGTTTCCCAAGGTATTTTTGTTGATATCTTATGGGTTTGGCTATTTTGATCACTACAAATGGGGCCAATACAAAATAATTAATGTCAGAAATGTTATCAAAAACATATTAATGGTTTGAGGGATGGAAATAACTCTCTAGCCTTTGGAAGGTGATAGCCTTTAGTTACTAAAGAAAAGCTGTTTGGTTACAATTTGAACACAATCAGAAAGACAGCTGAAAGATAAAGTTAGCTGGTCTGGAAACTTATTTTTCTAATTTTTAAAATGTATATCCAGTTTTCTTCTTTGCAGACACCCAAAGTGCCTTATCACATTGTTCTCTCCTTGTCCACTCTGTCTGCACACCTATAATCCAAAGAGTTAGTTTAGGCTGAGAGATTATTATGGTCCATGATCACCTGGCTCTGACCTGGATAGCCTAAGCTCACCCAGTCTCATCAGATCTCACAAGCTAAGCAAGGTCAGCCCTGGTTATATTTGGATGGGAGACTACCAAGGAATCCCAGGGTTCCAATGCAGCGGCAGGCAATACCAAAGCACCTTGAAAACCCCACAAGGTCACCATGTCAGTTGTGACTTGACAGCAAAAGGGGGGGAAGGTCACCTGATTTGCTTCCAAGGCAGAACAGAGATTTGAACCTGGTTGTTCAGGTACTAGTCCACCACTTTAACCACCGTGCTATGCCAGCTATCGTGTGGTGCCACTGTGGTGTAGTGGTTAAGAGCAGCAGTCTCTAATCTGGAGAACTGGGTTTGATTCCCCACTCCTCCACAAGCCAGCTGGGTGACCTTGGGTCAGTCACAATTCTCTCAGAGTTCTCTCATCCTCACCTACCTCACAGGGTATCTGTTGTGGGGAGAGGAAGGGAAGGCGATTGTAAGCTGCTCTGAGACTCTGAGTGAAGGGTGGGGTATAAATCCAAGTCGTCGTCGTCTTCTTCTTCCTCTTCTTCTCCTTCTTCTCCTCCTCCTCCTTCTCCGGTGTCCAAGTTGTTACTTCAGGAATGTATGGGATCAGCCAGTGGGCTGTCCACTTCAGGAATGTATGGGATCAGCCAGTGGGCTGTCCACTGCAAGTCTTTTTTAGTCCACTGCTCTGCTTATAAATAAAATTGGTAAACAGCAACAACTAAACCCAGTCATGCTGTACTGTTCATAACTCAGAGAAATGTGGAGTGCTTAGCACTGTCAGCAGTAGAATCATTGTATTCACGTACAGGAGGATCCACCATGGGCTCATTATTGATCAAACCAAGATGCAGCAAGTAATAGCACCTGGAACCAAAAGAGTGGGTAAGTAAGGATTCAAGTCTGTTTCTTAGAACCATTTCCATTCTTAGTCTGTACTGGAGACTAACTCTCTTTAAAAAGAAAAAAAAATCATCTTTCTTTTCAGAACCAAATGCGTTTTCCACCTGTGACAGGACTACCCCCCCCCCATATTGCCTCTGACAGTATCAGATACAGGGGTCATTTCGTAGAAAAAGAGCTAGGGGGACTCATTAGCATAACTCATTAGCATATGCCACACCCCCTGACATCACCGGAAGTGTGTCCTCCCCACAGCCGGCGGCGACCTCCAGCGGGCACCAGCAGGGAGCTCCAGGCCCCGCCCTCCCGCACCTCACCCGGGGGGGATGGCGTCCCCCTGCGTCCCCCCCCAAATGACCCCTGATCAGATACCTGTGATGGTAGTGTCTTTGAGGTGAATTAGGTAAGCCATTTGAGATTCCATGATCCATATAGGTTTTAGTAGCACATAGTAAAGTCATTCTGCTCTTCGTCAAAACTGAACTCAGCAAAATCAGCTCCATTCCTATGGGGGGAAATGTAGGCCTCAGTGGATGGAATAAGAATGTTACAGCTCCGGTAATTTAGTGATGACCAATTAAAGAGACAAATATAGCTTAGGAATCCTGTTTTCTTCAGTCTGAGGTCATTCTCAGTAGAAATGTCTGAGATGATGGAAGGGAAATTTCTCGGAGCTGTTCCATGTAATAGCCTTAGGGCCCGATAGAGGATACTCTCTGATGAAGTTAAAGACCTTAGAGCAGGTATTTGGAGAAGTGCACATAAGAATGGGACAAACTCTAGAAAATGGCTGGAAGAGGAAGCGAGAGTAAATTTTGTAGACCCAACAATAGATCCGAGTATACTTGTGAACTAGATACATAAGATGTCAGTGAAGAAGAAAAAAGTTCAGAGACTATTTGATGGCATGTGATCTTTGTGGAAAGGTGTTTCATAAAATGGGGTTAGTTATAAAGAGACAAAAGAGAACAGTGAAGGTTGAACATAAGCTCCTCCCCATAATTTGAACAGACTATGAATTGACAATAGCAATAAGACATCACGGTCAAGTACTAACAGTCAGTTAGTAAATGTGTTACTCTGTTTTTGATAGCTTTGCTATGACAGAAGGTTAAGATCTGGGCTACGAAGGAATAAATATCTTAAGTGTTAAGATTCTTGTGTATTTGGGGAAGCAGTAGAACCAGTTTGGTAGATCCATGCTCAGATAGTACTAGTGCAAATCTTCATGGATTATACAGAAAACAAATGCAGTAGATACCTTTAGAGGTGTCAAACTAATTTGTTACGAGGGCCAGATCTGACATATATGTTACTTTATCAGGCCGGGCTATGTGTGCCATAAAATGTAATTCCAAGTACAGGAGATGTAATCTTTATAAATGACACAGGCAAACCCAATCAACGATATATATTATTATTTTACTCAAAATACAAACGTAAGTAACTGATTCCTAGAAGTGAAAGCAATTGATTTACTGGGAAATCAAAAAAGCCCCAATAAATGTATCTAACCATAAGCAAGACTCAGTTTTTCCCAAGGGATATTATAAATGTGGGAGTATCTTACATTTCTATACACATTAGTTACTTTTTGTATATATTGCACTTTTAGGAGATGAGTAATCTTCCTTGCAAGTAAATTGGGTAGTTTTTCATCACCCCCTCCCTATATGCCCAGCCTCAGCAGCTGAGCATGTCTACAATCTGCCTCTCATTCTTTGTTTCCTCTCTTTCATGTCCTACCTCTGAGGATCTTGAAAAGGGGCACCAGACTTCCCCATCCACCACCCTATCCCCACCACCACCACCACCAACCCTGTGAGGTAGTCCAGGCTGAGTGACTGGCCCCAGGTGATCCAGACAACAGGTTCCTGACTGAGGAGAAGGGGAGTATGAACCTGGCTCTCCCAGATCTCCCCACCATAAGTTTTCATCCCTCCTTCATTTCCAACAGAAGCGGCAGGGCTTAGGGGAAGGCTTGATGGAGAGGCTTTTTCCAAAACCTCCAAGGGGTGCTTTTTGTCCTCCCACAACCCTTTTTCCTTCATGGGCTGAGAACAGGTATGGGGGAGAAGGGAGGTTGCCACCCTCCACCCTCCACAACACTCTCTCTGCCTCCCAAGTTCTGCAGCAGTTCAGACATGTGGTGGTGACAGCAGTGTTCCTTTCCCCCTTCACTCCTCCACTCATTTCCAAGGCCAGGACATTTCCTTTCTATTTCTTGTCAGCTTCGACCACACACACCTCACCACGTGCACCTGCTCCCCTATCCCCCCCCCCAAGCAGCCTCCTGCCTTCCCTCCCTCTCACCAGTTGCTTGCAGGCCAGATAAGAGCCCTGGATGGGCTGGTTCTGGCCCCCAGGCCATGTGTTTGACACCTCTGTCTCAGGTGAATTCCTAAATTCTGCAGTGCTGCTTTATAGCATATTCATTTTTTTCTTCACATGTCAAAACTCAAATCCTCTTTTTAAAAATTTAGCTAGATGATTGGGAAGTTGGTCATTAATATGTTGCACAGCAGTCATAAATTAATTTATCTTGCACTGGATTCAGGTATCTGGTAAGAAAAATTTTCTAATGTATATTAAAACTATTGTTCTAAGTTATTGTGCATTCTGACATTCAACACAGGAGATGAATGAGCCCTGACCTGGATAGCCCAGGCAAGCCCAATCTCGTCAGATCTCAAAAGCTAAGCAGGATCGACTCTGGAAAGTACTTGGATGGGAAGCAGAGCAAGCTTTATTCAGCCACCTCTTTGAATATCCTCCAGGCCCCCAGTGTGGGGTCAGTCACCAGATGTTGCCATGAGTTCCAGGTGCACACACACACACACACACACACAAAAATTACAACCCCTCCCAAAAAAAACACAGAAGATTAATGTTAGATTCTTCGATGCATTTCAATTTGGTTAGAAAACCATTAAGGCATGTCCGTTTTTCAAACTATTTTTCCCTCTAAGTTTTGTTATTTTTAAATGAAGCACAACAAATCCACATTTTAACGAACACATTATGGGCCTGAAGGCAGATGAGATTAATTCCAAAGATATGAATGTCATAAGTTCATATATGTGTAAATAATTAATTGGGGTTTTTTTAATGTTAGCAAGCTCCATGATTTCTCACTCACTGCACACTGACTCCCTCAGTTTGCTTCTCAGAAAGAGAAATGTTGAGGATTCCATCTTACAAGCCCGTAAATAATATAAATAATATATAGCCTTGTAGGGTCAGGTGCAAAAATTCAGGATTCTGCTTATCACCACAAGCAATTTCTAGCTATAAGAAATACAGCATCTATTCTTCAGAAATGGAGAAGAACATTAATAAGGTAAAGCCAACAGAAGCATCATTCAGAAATCAAAGAGACATATCAATAAACAGAATAGCTTTGTTCTGAGTAATAAATGAAGACTGAAACATTATCAAGTAAGCTACTGCTGTTTGGATAAAAAAAGAAGCTGCACTTCCATGCTGTCCTACAGCTGTTTGGTCTGTTCTTGAAAGATACTTACACAATTTGCAAAATTCTTTATTCATTCTCCAAGCACATACAGTGTATGCGGTACTGAATTCAATATTCCGAGTACAGATAAAAATAAAGGAAGGATGGTCAAACTTTCACTTTCTTTCTGTAATGACTAATAGGGGTCCCCAACACCTTTACTGGCACTCATCATTTTCAGAAAATGGGTTGGCCTCCTTTTTTTTTTGTGTGGTATTTTTGCATTTGTGTGTATGTGTGCCCATGCCTGGAAGTCATGGTGACCTATGGCAACTCCTACTAGGACACAGAGGATGTTCAGAGAAGTGGCTTGATAGCCTGCCTCTGTTTCCTAGCCCTGGTATTCTTTGGAGGTCTCCTATCCAAATACTTGCCAGGGTCAGCCCTGCTTAGCTGATGAGATCTGACAAGATTGGGCATACCTGGGCTATCCTGATGAGGGCAATGGATTGGGACTTTTAAAGGGCTTTTAATATTACAGTGTAATGCTGACAGTTGCTTTATATAAAGTACTTGACCTCTGCAAACAACAGAGTGAAATTCTAAAACACCGTGGGATTTGATCCTGACAAAACATGATTGGGGTGCGTGTCACATTTACAAAACAAGTATGAATTATTTTTTTTAGTAATATATCACATGATCCTTACTTTTCTCCAGTCCCATTCTACATGCTATCAAACATCACATATAAATTTGACCTTAAAATTGTTTTAATGGGAAAGGGGACAAAAATAATTATGCTCCAGATTATGAAATTGAGACAATAGAGGACTACTAAAAATCACAAATTGTTGATTCCAGGAATAATTCGGCTGCTGGTCCAGATCTCAGCTTTAGACTCCCCTCTTTCATTTGCCATCATCTTATCTGTCCCTGTGTTGCAAAATCACACCCCAAAATAGCAAGGAAGTGGCAGACATTTGCATCAGGTAAAAACTTTTCTTCTACGATGCCAAGAGTTTATATAAAATATTGGAAAGGTTCATAGTATATTTCACAAAACCCATTTTGAAATATATTTACGTTGTTTGTTTTATGTCTTCAAGTTCTATATAAAACAATGTTTATTTACTGGGTTAGATCCAACTGAAAAGTTCAAAGGAGTTGATGGAGAGGATTGTTTTTGGCTTTCCCTTTTCCCCAGCACCCTGCTGTTTGCTCTGATAATCTTCTCCAGGGGCCAGGACAGCCTTGCATACAAAATGCACAGCACAATGAGTCACTGCAACAATGAGGGAGAAAACAGGTTAAAAATAGCCTCTTTCTCCACTGATCTACAGCTTTAATAGAAAGGGGACCCGAAGGTTACTTAACCATTTCCCCTTTATCATTCCTGCACTCTGTATTGTCATGCATTTTGTTTTTAAAAATCATCCCTATCTACCAAGAACATTTTCAGAACACACAGCTGGGTAAGGGAAAGGTTTACTTTACCAACCGCTACAGTAAATTTATCCATTGGATCCAACCCTCCCCCCCCCATATTGGCAATAGGAATAAGCAGGGGTCTTGTTGTAGAAAAAGAGCTGCCGGAGCTCATTAGCATAACTCATTAGCATAACTTATTTGCATATGCCACGCCCCCTGACATCACCGGAAGTGACAGAAGGCCACACCCCCTGACATCACCGGAAGTGTGTCAGAAGGCCCGGCTACTTACCCTCCTGCTTCATCCTCATTCCCAAACGGAATGAGGATCGAAGCAGAGGGCGGGGTAAAGAAGGGGGCGGGGCTTCACCACGTGACCGCCCCGCCCCCTAGAGGTTCTCTTCCGGAGCTCCGTACCTGAGCGCTCCCCCCCGACTAGAGCCCTGGGAATAAGACAAAGACAAAAATAAACAAACATGAACACAAACATAGAAACAGAATATCTCAAAGTAAATTATGCATTTAAAACCATGAATAAGTCTATTAAAGTACTGCTGAATAAATAATAAAAAATGCTATACCAAGCATGTAGTCTCAATTTAAAATACTGAAACAATACTTTAAACTTCAGGGCAATATTTGTGCTACCATAAAAAGCCAACATAAAAGTGTTTCCAAAGCAATGCACACAACAGTGGGAAAGTGTTGTTGCCAACTTTTCATTTTTCTCACCATGACTGTATGCTTGGCAAAGTAGCTTAAAGTGACAAGAAGAACAAGCACTGATTTCTTATTTGTCACTTGATTTTGACATTTTAAAGTTTGTACTTATGGTCAATTCTGACTTCTTATGTATCTATACCCTCTGGCACACCACTGTAATTAATTGAAGAGTTTGCAGACATTTGTTATGTAAGAAAGAGGACTGAAAATAAAATAGAAAGTCTAATTACAGTAACTGCATTAATTCTACAATGTATTATATTTAGACTGAGATCAAATTTGATCCCTCCAATTAAAAAAATAAAGAAAGATGTAGAAAATATACAGGAAGTACAAGTTAGGCTGCATCCAATTTGGATAAGTTCCATATTCCTTTACTGTCACAGTGAATGCAGAAGACTTCACAGTGGTTATGGTGCATCCACAGAGTTTTCCTCTCACTTTCCTTTCCCCAGTAGCCACCATTCTCCCGCCCACACACAAACCATCAGAGGGCTTTTACAGGCTTAAAAAAAAGTGATTGACATATTGTGATCAAGCTACAGCAGAGGTACACAAAATGTCTGAGCCTGAAACCACCTTTAGAATTTCAAAAGCCAGGTGAGAGGTGGGTCTGGACTTTTGCTTAGTGAGCATTAACCATGGGTATGTTTTCGTCTGACTATCTATTTTTTTTGGGGGGGGGGGGTTGCTTCCTGGTAGGAGAGATGTTCTCCTGCCAACCTAGCAGTTCAAAAGCAAGAAATTGCAAGTAGGTACCACTTCAGTGGGAAGGTAACAGCGTTTTGTGCGCCATGGTGTTTAGTCATGCCGGCCACATGACCACGGAAATGTCTTCAGACAGCGCTGGCTCTTCGGCTTTGAAACGGAGATGAGCACCGCAACCCTAGAGTCGGATTCGACTGGCTTTCAAGCAAGGGAACCTTTACCTTTAGGAGAGATGTGCATGGAGTGGAATGGGGTGAGAGATGGTGCCATGATTCATAGGATAGGGGAAGATATGATAGTGGAAAAACAGCTTGCTAGGTAAGGGGAAGGGACAGCAGGCATCTGCATGCTGTTGCCCTTTCTGGCTCTTCTTCTATCTGAGGTGGTGTTGCTAACCATATCAACTACCCGTGAGGCTGTAAAATCCCACCATTAGATGCCAGAGAATTCAAATGAAAAGCAGCTGACCTGGCATATGTCACTGAGGCTTGGCTGGGGTAAACATCTCCCAGCTGTGTCCCCCAGTGTATTCAATGATATATTTAGCATAGGCCTCATGGTGGAGTCTCTGTAGTCTACAAGGATTTTACCTCCTACCATGGTGCCCCATCCAGGATACTTCTTGTTTTGAGGCTGCGTACCAAATGTTGGGACTGAGCGACAGGATTGGAATTCTGTTGGTATACTGCCCACCCTGCTGCCTAACAGTGTCCCTGCCTGAGCTGACAGATATGTGGGCTCAGGGTGGTGTTGAAGACCTCTGGTGACTAACCCCTACTGGGGACCTGGAGGATATTGAGAGGTGGCTGAATAAAGCCTGCCCCCACCTCCCGACAGTCAGTCACCAGAGGTTGCCATGACTTCCAGGTACTCACACCCACACATAAAAATTATACAAAAAACCCGTAGAGTTTGCCCCAAAATTAGAGCATCATCCCCAACATCAGCAACTGATTATGTCACTTTCAGATGACATCATTTCATCAGGGACGTTGTGTGGCAACATCAGTATTTGAGGGTGGGGTTCCCCCCACCAGCCTACTGGCCAGCAGCAGATCAGAGACCCCAAAGCTGGGGGACCCCACTGAGGACTGGGAACCCTATTAAATGGCAGTACGTTTTGGGTTTTTTTTAGTTTTGATAGTTTAAAATGAATATCTACATTCAGAGGCTATATGCCTATATTTATTAGTTACTGGGGACCAGCAACTGAACTAAAGTGGTGTAATAGTTATAGCATCAAACTAGAACTTCAGAACATCTGGGTTTAAAACTAAATTCAGCCATGCAGTTATTTGTGTGACCTTGGGGCACTCATTCTCTCTCAGTCTCATTTATATCATATGGGTTTTGTGGGGATAAATGGAGGAAAGAACTAACCATGATGATGCCCTCAGCTTCTGAGAGGAAAAGTGAAATAAAAAGGCTCTAGGCAGAGCACAGCTACCACCATTCTCACTTACTTGTGAATGTTTCAGAGGTTCTTGGTCAACAGCTATTGGACCAGAAGTACCTTTGGTTTGATCTGTTAAGGCATCCTAAAGCACAGCAGTACCCTCATGGTTTTCAGACCAAGAGATTAACACTGCATCTGCAGGCATAAAAGTTTAATTCACCATGTGTATTTGAAAATTAAAGAAAATTTATCTTTGTAAATTCCCTCAAACCACCAAGTATTTATGGTTTGCCAAGCAGGTTATAAATGTGATGCAGGTGGAAAACAGTTTATAGGATTCATTTACTTTATTCTGGTATTTGTTACCTACATAGTTTATTTCCCTTTCCCTTTTAAGTCTTCTTACATACTTAGAGTTTGCTCTGTCATTTAGAATAATTGGAATCTAATAAAGTAAAACTTTTGCATTCTTTTCATAAATATTTATAGCATCATGTTTCTTCTTTAACTTGATTAACTTTTATCTCATGCATAGTTATAACTCAGTTATAACTCAGCGGGGTAATAATTCTAATGCTAGGACTTGACATTCAGGCAAAAGGAATACTTGTATCTTGATAGTATATTCAATAATGGAAGCAGCTGGCCTATGTTAAGTATCCAAATTAATTGGAACTGATATATCTGACAGTCCAACAAGCCAGAAATCTTTACAAATATGTATTATGAAAAACTCTTATTATCTAGTAATAATTTTAGACTGTAGGTTATTCTCTCATTATACACAGCAATGCAAAGCTCATTGTATGTCCATGTCAGCTATGATGCCATGAATGTTGGGGAGTTTGGTCTGTATCTGGTTAATTGCTATTGCTTTCCTTTCAGGTTAATTGCTACTGCATTCCTTTCTGTGCTTTCTCTGCTGTGCGCTAAAATGCTTATCTATACAGATGTGCAGGAGGGTGTTGTGGTGTCTGGGTTTTCCCTAGGTGTCGTGGGAGAGTGTTCGTTCTCAGCTTCAGCTACCTAACGGTCTCTCAGCTTTATCCCACGCGCGGGAGGGTGCCTAATTGGCCAGTGCTGGGGGTGTGTGTGTGCAGACGAATACCCTATATCCTATTATGCTCATGGGGCCGCCGCCATTCTTAACAGTGCCTATGTTACCGCATCTATAGTTCTGCAATAAAAGTATAACCGTTCCTGAATGTGTGTACTTTGTTGTTGGCTGTGGGTTCTGACAGTCCACTCATGTATCAGCACATGCAATTGAGTTTAGAAAAGCTAGCTTGAAACAACCCAGTGCTATGCTACCACTCTGACTGCCATGGGGGGAGGCGCAGATGTTTGCTAAAGCTATGACCAGTAAGTAAAGGAGAGTTGCAAAACCTTTCAACAGTTCTAATCACTCCTAACACACAGGAGGGTGGTGCCAGCACACTACAAAGGTAGAAGTAGACCAAAATTTGGGCACATTAGTGTCCATCTGAGAATTGGATTATATAAGGCATTCCTTATTGCAGCAGATTTTTACTACTGTGCTTTCTTTGATAAAAGATCAGTTCAGCAAAGAGCTATTTTTGACATGTCTTTTGACATGTCCATGAAACAACATGCTTCTGGAAGATTTTTGGATTCCTCCACTTTGGGCTGCTCCACTTTGCCACCCCTCCTTGCCCATAATGTAACTACTATTCTCTCCTTTGGACACATGATGTACCTTATAGATGGTCCCTAATCAGTTTCTGTTCCTTAAACAGGACTATATAATCAGTTTGCTGGCTCTCTAATGCAACATGTAGCAGAGGAACCTGTCCTAAATATACTACAAAGCTGTTCATGCACTCCTTTAGGCATTTCTAGTTTCCCATGAACTAACATTCTTAGTTTCAACAGCAATTAATGAAACACAACCATTGGGGAGCATACATTTGCTCTGAAAAAGCAAACATTCTCAGGCCTCTAAAAGATAGGCACCACTGCTTCATGCTGGGATTGGGGCTAATTAAGATGTTGATGGAGTCTGTGCTAATCATGGCTCCACCACAGTCTGTTGGATTAGCATGTAAATTGCTAAACCATGTTCTAAAATTGCCTCAGCATTTGAGGTCTAATTACTGGCTAGACATGACAAACAATGACTGCATTTAGAGAATAACACATGTCCATGAGGAAATAGATTTTTTCTTCTTAAAAAAAAATAGGAAGATTAGTTTCAGTGGGGGGAAAGTATGTCATGTGGGGTGAATTTAAACATGCACCCTCATCTTTGAAAGCCCTTTGGCTCTTAGCCACCACTCAGTTGACCAAGAGACACTGACTTAAAACAAATGGCACACAGTTGGGGACCAGAAGTTATAACTCATATCCACTGTATGCGATCAGTTGATAAACTAGTATTACTTCTAGGAAAATCATGGCACCATAAGATAAGCATTTCATGTGTTTAGTCTACAGATCATACAATTTGCTTTAAGCAATTGGTACTTTACAATTTAAATCATAAAGCAATAATATGGCATGTCCATTATGTATGCTTACTGGCATATCCCCTCTGTATGTAATAAACTAATAAACTAAAGCAATGACAAATACAACAATTACAGAGGAATTAAATTTGAAAAGGAAGGAACCAAAACACAGCCCTCCATTACTTTTCCAGCAGAATTCAGATATTTGTTCCACACTCTGGTTTGAATCCAGCCAGTTTTTCCACTGGTGAATCCTCTTTGGCAAGCAAAAAGTTTATGCTGGGGGTCATGGGACCTGCAAGGGCAGAAGCCATGTGGGACAGGAGCTTTAAAAGGGATATGAATGGGGCAAGGTTGAGTTAAAAAGTTTTTGGGATCTAACCCTATAACTGCAGTCAAATACCAAAGTGTCCATAACAGTGCAATTCTAACCCCATTAACTTCAAACCTCATTAACCCCCATTAACATAACTCTGTTTAGGATTGCAATGTAAATCGACCGCCAAAAAAGTGGGAAATGCATGCTCTTCTTATGTCCATTGGTATCATGTTGTTACATAAATAAAGAGTGGCAATCTTGGTAATCATATTACCAAATGGGGATTGGGTGGATAAAGAAAGTGAGCCAGTCAAAGAGGCCAAAGGGCCAGAATGGAAAAGGCACATGCCAGAGATGTCTAGGGAGAAACACAGTATGGAGGTGTTTCAATGCAAATGCCAGAAGCCTCCAACCCAAAATGGGGGGTTGGTGTGCCCAGTTTTAAGGGGAAACAGAAACCTGGTGGAAGGGAGGGAACCAGTGGGATATGGTCATCCCTGGATAGAAACTCTATAAGAATGACAGGGAAGGGTATACTGAAGGAGCTATTGCTATGTGCATCAAGGAACACATAAGAAGTGTTGTCATGTGCGTCAAGGAGTGTCTAACAAACTAAAAACCTCCTCCACGGAATTGCTGTAGGTGACAATACCAGCCCCCAAAAGTAATTTTGTACTGGGGAATGTGGTACCAGTCCCCTGCAGAGTTGCCAGCCTCCAGGTGGTGGTTGGGGAGCTCCTGGGATTACAACTGACCTGCCAGGCATTGTTGTTTTGGAATAAGGGCATTTATTGTATTTGATGGAACTGTAATGTACTAAAATTTATTTATTTATTTATTAAATTAGATTTACTAGGCCACCCTTCCCTGTAAACAGGGCTCAGGGCGGTTTACAACAGTGTTATCTGTTCACATACAACTACATTTAAAAACAGTCCAATAAATAACACTAAGTAAAAACAGTGTATATGCAGTGTTTAAGGTGGTGGAAAATCCTAATCCCCCGGTCTCCCTGAGGGGAGGGGCTATGGGGAATGAGGAACCACATGCGAGTGCCATAAAGAATAAGCAGTGCAGCAAAGACATTTGGCAAACTCAGCTGGTAGAAAGTGGCTTCTCTAGGGCTATTTCCAACAGAAAACTATCCTGCTAACACACAACATGTTCATCAGAAGGCATGTGCACATTCTGTAATGAAACTGCATGTCCTCACAGTTGTAGGAGGAAACTAAACAACTCATTTTTTATGTGGCCATGTGTCTATTTCTGGATTTAGTTACAATAAGATGGCCACCAACATCCAACTTATTTTTTCTGGAAAAGTGTTCAATTAAATAGTGTTGTCGGGGGGGGGGACATCACCATCACCCCCTATACATTGGGTGCACAGGTCACAAAACCTTGCCTAATTTCCTGTTCAATTTCCTTTGGCTCAGTCTATTTCCATTGTAGGAGCAGTTCTATTGCTTTCTAAATAGAATCAGGTGGGTAGCCTCAGAACAAGACTGAGAACAATGGAATCCCCAGGACTTAACAGGGATATTGGTTTCTTACCTTACTACATATGCTAACCTTATTCAGTTCTTACCTCTGTATTCTCCCTAATCCCCCAGAAGGGCGATATGTCCTCTTTATTTTAGTTTTTTCTTATTTGGAATAATAGAATAGAATAGTAGATTGTAATGTAATATTATGAGTAGTAGAATGTAATGTAATTTGGAATGGTAGATTGGAATGTATTTCTCTTGTCTGGGGACAGCAAAGATAACTCTACACAGCCAATCGCCCCACTTCAGAGAAGAAGATGCTGTAAGGTCACCTCCATGCTTGAGAGGAGAGGGATGGAGTATAATGGCAGGGTCTCAGTTAATTACTCTCAGCATTCCATAGTTAAGGATACATCTGCTCATCAATCTCTAATTTTGACATATTTATTTCCTTTACTATGTTTCCCTCCAGAATTGAACCCCCCCCAAAAAATGGTAACCTAAGCTTGTTATTCTTGTTTGGTCCTTGCATCTGTTAAATATTATGCTGTGTGCTAATTTGCTGCCCACCTCCTACCTATATGTATGGACTGGCAATTTCCATGTCATTGTACCTGAAGAAGTGTGCATGCACACAAAAGCTTATACCCCGAATAAAACTTTGTTGGTCTTAAAGGTGACACTGGACACAAACTTTGTTCTGCTTTCTAAATTGAACATGAAATCAGAGAATGCTAGGAATTAACTCTGTTCTCATAATCCATGGCAAATCACCAGTTCTGGTATTTTAAGAGTCAGTCTATAACAAACAGCAGGAGAAAAATATTCAAATACAGCTGCTATGAAATAAAAGAGTTATAAGAATCAGCTCTACTTGTAATGTACTACTCAGAATGAACTCAGTTCCCTCTGCTTGTAGGCCTCAGAAGAATTGCAGTGAAAGGCAGAAAGTGTGTTGTATGCATAGAAATGTCCTCTGTCCTTCAACTTTAATCACACTGAGAAAAGGCATGTCTTATGTCTCCCGCAGTGGGATTGATTTGCATACCTGGGGAAATGTCACAGGGAATAATCGCAGCCATTTCCTGGTACTTTTCCCCCTGCAGGACTGCACACTTGAATGTGCATTGGGATCACAGCAGGTCACAACAATGAGTGAAAAAGGTGGCTCTTGAGATAACTGACTCGTAAAAACCATTCCGCAGGATATTATTCCATTTCACTATCAGACACCAAATATATGTCAATCAATTCTTGTAGCAGTCTGGACATGAACACCTAAAATATGAACACTTCTCTCATCACAGTTGCCTTCTTTCTATAGTGACTGTGGCATAATAACATAACCACTACTTAGAACAAATATAATTTAAATTTTTTTTGTTCGCAATAGATTTAACTATTTGGATACATGCATCTGAGACTCCTTAAACCCATATTCCAGGTATTTTTTTCACAATCTGGTGCAAGCAAAGTCTTGGTATAATTTAGCAAAATCTGCTGTAGAGCTGGATATCACAGATGGCTTATATCCACAATCAGTATCTCAAAGGATCAAGCCCCAAGCTTTATGGTGATCATTCTCCCAGGCCCGAAAGGAGCCAGGCTGGCTGCAACGAGGGCCAGGGCCTTTTCTCTGGTAGCCCCTTACTTGTGGAATGAGCTCCCAGAGGACATCAGGGCCCTGCGGGACCTTTTGCAGTTCCACAGGGCCTGTAAAATGGAGCTCTTCCACCAGGCTTTTAATTAGGGGGCCGCCTTTAACATCATGGCCCTGGCCCTAACATCAACATTAATATCATTGCCAGCCTGACGACCAACAGCCTGGGTTGAGGGTAGGCAACCACCCAGTTGATGAGAGAATGCTGCCATCTTTTAGTGAAGTTATATTTAGAATAGTTATGGTTTTATACAGGGGTCGTTTCATAGAAAAAGAGCTAGGGGAACTCATTAGCATAACTCATTAGCATATGCCACACCCCCTGCCATCACTGGAAGTGTGTCATAAGGCCACACCCCCTGCCATCACCGGAAGTGTGTCATAAGGCCACACCCACCACTCAGTTAGTCTTAGTCTTAAAGGTTAGTCTTAAAGGTGCTATTTGTTAGTCTTAAAGGTGCTATTTGAACTCTTGGACTATTTTGCAGCAACAGACTAACACAGCTAATTCCTCTGAATCTAAACCCACCACTCAAGCTCCACCCCCAAAATCTCCAAGGTATTGCCAACTCAGAGCTGGCGAGCCTATCTGATGGCACATGTGGGGGAAAACAAGCAACCCACCCATGACAGGTAAAAAGGATAGAAGTTCAACACAATTTTATCTATCTTCAGTAACTGGTTTGTTGAGAGAAAAGCAACAACAAGCACATCAGTGAAGACCTAGTACCAGAGTGCCAAAAAGGAAAGCTGTTTGGTAATAGATGAAGTACAAAATATGTAGCTATTCACATTCCAGTTACCAGGAGTGTAAGATGAGTTAGTCTAAGCTGAGGAGTCTAAGCTGAGTTAGTGTGAGCTAGCTCACAGCTTTTAAGCCTCTGGCTCACATATTTTTCTCTTCACTCAGTAAGGAGGGCTCCAGAGGCAAACTAACTGATGCAGTAGCCAAATCACTCGCTCACAGCTTTAATGCCAGTGGCTCACAAAGTAGAAATTTTGCTCACAAGACTCCACAGCTTAGAGGGAACATTGGTAGGCAATTCCGGGGAGAAAAAACAGCTATAAACCAAGACCAGCTATAAACCAAAACAGCTATAAACCAAGCATGGGGGCAGATGGCCACATAGCTACGGAAAATACACAGAAAATCCAGGCATTTATACTTTGTTTTCACTCCCTCCCCCCCACAATTCTCGTGGCCGCCCTGGTTTCAGCTCTCGCCCAGGCCCCGTCGAGCTCGGCGGTGGAGATGCAAGGCCGGTGGGAGCATGGAGAAGCCCTGCCAAGCCCCCCCACCCCCAACGGTCCCAGCCGGCCTTGCGGGGCCTTGCAGCTCCACTGCCGAGCCCCATCAGGGGCCCGGTGGTGGACCTGCAAGGCCGGCGGGAGTGCAAGGAAGCCCCGCAAAGGCCCTCCCTGGCCCCAGGCAGGCAGGGGTCAGGAGAGACAGGGAGGAAGCAACTTACCCTCCCTCTTCTCCTGCCTCCTCCTGGCTGAATGAGGGCCGGAAGCGGGGTGTCCGGAAGCAGGGGGCGGGGCTTCGTCGTGTGCCCCACCCCCCGCACCTCACCCGGGGGAACTGCGATCCCCCGCGATCCCCCCTGAATCGACCTCTGGTTTTATATATAGTAATTTTAACTGAATTTTGTTTTAACATTGGGGAGTCTTAATGTACCGTGTTTCCCTGAAAATAAGACACTGTCTTATATTTATTTTTTCTCAAGTAGACACACTAGGGCTTATACCAGAAATGCATAGAAATCCTGCTAGGGCTTATTTTTGGGGTAGGTCTTATTTTCGGGGAAACAGGGTATATGTTTATTGGTATATATTGTAAGCCACATTGACCCTGCCACGGTGGGGAGGGCAGGATAAAAATGTAATAAAATAAATAAATAAATAATGTTGAGGAAAGGGTACCACTTAGCAGGGCCTGGATGCCAGGGAGAGTCCGGTTTAGGCTGCAAGTCCACTATGTCATTGCAGAAATTATTTTTTCCATGATTCTGATTGCATGAGATGGGGCTGTGACAGATAGATGGGAATGGAACCTGTATCAGAACCAGAGGAATGATGTTTGGGCCCTAAAAAGTAATATGAGGCAGCAAAGCTGGTTAAACAGGTTCCACTTTATTAACATGCTTTTGAAAACATGTGGGTAATCTGCAATACTTTTAGCTTGCATTGATCATATCACACCTCTCAAGGAGCTCAGGGCAGTGTAAACGACTCACTTTTTCCATTTTCTCCTCACAAGAACCCTGTGAGATAGAGTAGGCCTATGAAGGGGACTGGCACAAGATCTTCCAGCAATAGGGTTAGGGTTGCCAAGTCATAAACTTACCGGAGCGGGGGACTCCCAGCCGTCGTCTGGAGCGTGCGCGTGCCATAGAGTTTTCCCTCGGATGGTCCTGGCCCCACCCCCAGCGTGCCCGGCATACCCACATCACTTCCAGGAGTTACCCCCGGGGGGCGATCCGCCAGCGGCAGGGAACGGGCCTCTGGGGTGGGGTTTCCCCGCCCCCCGGGAGGACTTGGCAAGCCTAAATAGGGTTGCCAGCTCTGGGTTCGGAAGATGGGGTCTGGGAGGGGAGGGAGTTCAGTGGGGTTTAATGGGGTATAATGCCATAGAGTCCACCTACCAAAGCAGCCATTTTCTCCAGGTGAACTGATCTCTGTTTCTGTCCCAAGAGATCTCCAACTACCACCTCGAGTTTGGCACTGCTATCCAGTATGCTTCATGGCAGAAGGGGGATTTGAACCTCCACAGTCCTAGTCTGGCACTCTAACCACTAGATCATGCTGGCTTTCTTGGATTTGCTATATATATCCTCAGCCTCATTAGACTAAGGAAAACAGAAAAGTGGTACTATAATTTGAGGCACGGCCATCTTATCTAACTGTGCTTGCCAGAGATATCACAATATGCCAGCCATCTAGATACAAGTCCATTTTTAAGCCACCTTTCCCATTCAAGGACACTTATAATAACCACTTAGTCCTGTATAGGCTTGCCAGGTCCCCTCATTGCTCCGGTGGGGGAATTTGGGGGGCATTCTCTGGGTTGGGGGGAACATCATGTGGCATCCCCAATGCAATGACATCACCCAGGGACGTCATGTGGGGACACTCTGGTATTTGGGCAAAACTCTGGGGGGTTAGCCCTCAAACCATAGAGTTGTCCAAATACCAGAGCATCCCCACATGATATCCCCAATGTGATGATGTCACTTCTGGGTGACATCATCACATCACATCACACAGCAACATCCCTGTTTAGGGGCGGGGTTTCCCCTGCCAGCCAGCTGGTCCATGGTGGTGGTGAAGCTGGGGGATCCCCTGACCGGACCCGGGGGCTGCCAAGCCTAGTCCTGTAAGCCCAGCCTTCAAACTCAATGCAACTTAGAGGAAGCATGCTTAGGACCACAGAGTTCTTCTTTTTGTTTCCATTACAATCAAACCTAAAGTTGTTCCAAACACAATATACAATATAATTATAAATATATATAATTATACTTCAAGCTGGTGTCACAGCAGGTTAGTGGAAGGAGGAAAGAAACCTCAAGTATTTAAACCCTGTTGTATTTGATAATGATTAATAAAAAGACAATAGGATGACTGACAAAAAAGGCCTCTTCCTCTTTCACAGTCAGTTATGGAGGAAAGGAGATCTCTCTCTCTCCAGCCTTGCAAGTAAGGAATAGCTAGCTCAGTGGTCCTCACTCTGCAGCTTGCAAAGAGCCTCATTTGTTACCATCCTTGGCATGGAGGCTTGCAGTTTACCTGTTCCTACAGCAGATACTGTTTCACCTGTCAACCACAAGACCCACTGGGAAAGGGCCTTGCCCAGTTTTCTGAAACCTGGGGCAGGCATCACATTGGGGAACAGTGCTCACCAATGCTCCCTCTAAGCTGTGGAGTCTTGGGAGCAAAAATTCTACTTTGTGAGCTACTGGCATTAAAGTGGTGAGCGAGCGATTTGGCTGCTGCATAAATTAGTTTGCTCTGGAGCCATCCTTCCTGAGCTAAGATAAAAATGTGTGAGCCGGAGGCTAAAAAACTGTGAGCCAGCTCACACTAACTCAGCTTAGAGGGAACACTGGACCGCTCACAAGAGCCTTAAGTGGCCTGTCAAAAAGCCACATGCACCTCCTGAGCCACAAAGTATCACTGCTTCACACAACCAGTGGTGATACCATATCACAAATCACACTATTTATTACAGCCAT
Source organism: Gekko japonicus (assembly GCF_001447785.1). Taxonomy (NCBI): domain Eukaryota; kingdom Metazoa; phylum Chordata; class Lepidosauria; order Squamata; family Gekkonidae; genus Gekko; species Gekko japonicus. The sequence goes on along the minus strand of NW_015173689.1, from coordinate 251,667 downwards.
GTCGCGAAGAGTCGGACTGACTGTGCGACTGAACAACAACAAAAGGAGGATTTGTTTGTTTGTTTTTTGCTGGTGCCATAGTTGAAGTGTAACATGACCAATGGCACTGAGGTACTAGAGAAAAAAGGGAGGGTCTTGGCAATGACCAAAAAAAATGAGAAAGGGGTGAATATCAGGGGAAGGAACCTTGCCATTCTGCTTATATTGGGGGGTGGGGAGGCTGTAGGCAAAGCTTAAAGCTCTGGAGAGAACCCAGGGACCAGATGTGAAGTGATAAATCCAATGTATAGAAGGGAAAGGAGGCATTCATAGTCTTTTAGTAAGGCATCCCTTCCCTCGCTGTATTTCTCGCTGCATTTTCAGCTACAGTAAGGCCACGAATGCTAGCATCTACCTAAAGAGCTGCTTAAATTGCCACCTCTCATCTTCCTTCTGGGTTTGCTGTTAAAAAATGCGGTTGTTACGATGCTTCCTCTCCAACATCTCAACAAAAAGCATCTACCACAGCTTCAAGTTGACACAGCTGTGAACCCTGTGGACTAACATTGTTGCCTTAGTCTTGGAAATAAGCCACATTTCCCTTCTGTCTTTACCAGCCCTCAAGACAGTGGCTATATATTGTTCTTTCCATTGGCTGCCAGTAAGAACTTTCTTCTGTGGTTAAGTGAACAACCAGCCATGCTAAGCCTTCAGAGGCTTTTGTGGAGACCCAAAGTAAAGACCCAAAGACTCAATGTAAACTCAGCATTTTAAAATGCTCAGTTTCTGACAGAACAGCCCTGCCCAATGAACGTTACTAACAAGCCACAGAAGTCTTTATAAAAATTAGGGCTGCCAGACTCCAAGTGGGGCCTGGAGATCTCCCACTTTTACAACTGATCTCCAGCTGACAGAGATCAGCTCCCCTGGAGAAAACGGATGCTTAGAAGGGTGGACTCTATGGCATTGTACCATGCTGAGGCCCCCTTCCCTCCCCTCCCCAAACCCCACCCTCTCCCGGATCCACCCCCAAAGTCTCCAGGTATTTTATTTATTTTATTTATTTGGATTTATATCCCACCCTCCCCTTAATGGGCTCAGGGCGAGTTCCAACAGTATAAATTTCCAACCTAGACCTGGCAACTCTAATAAACATGAATTCATTTTCTTTCTAATGTATTAAGTGTGGTGGTGTTTTTCATAGGGGTCACAAAATGGATCATAGATCATAGATCCCCTCCCTGTGGAAATTGTGGCCCTAGCTAGGCATTACATAAGAACATAAGAGATGCCAATGTTGGATCAGGCCAAAGGCCCATCCAGTCCAACACTCTGTGTCACACAGTGGCCAGAAAAACCAGTGCCATCAGGAGGTCCACCAGTGGGGCCAGGACATTAGAAGCCCTCCCAAGCACCAAGAAGACAGAGCACCACTTGCCCCAGAGCCCCTAGCTATACCTTGTGGCTAATATCCACTGATGGACCTCTGCTCCATATGCTTATCTAATTCCCTTTTGAAGCTGTCCATGCTTGTAGCCGCCACCACTTCCTGTGGCAGTGAATTCCATGTGTTAATCACTCTTTGGGTGAAGAAGTACTTCCTTTTATCCGTTCTAACCCAACCGCTCTGCAGTTTCATGGAGTGCCCATGAGTTCTTGTATTGTGAGAAAGGGAGAAAAGTACCTCTTTCTCTACCTGCTCTTTCCCATGCATAATCTTATAAACCTCGATCATGTCACCCCTCAGTCGTCTTTTCTCCAAGCTAAAGAGCCCTAAGCGCTTTAACCTTTCCTCATAGGGAAAGTGTTCCAACCCTTTTATCATTCGAGTTGCCCTTTTCTGCACTTTTTCCAAAGCTATAATATCCTTTTTAAGGTGTGGTGCCCAGAACTGCACACAGTATTCCAAATGAGGTCTCACCATTGATTTATATAGGGGCATTATTATATTGGCTGATCTGTTTTCAATACCCTTCCTAATAATCCCCAGCATAGGCATTCAACTACGCAAGTAGTTCATTGTAAACCGCTCTGAGACCCATTAGGGGTTATGAGCGGTATAGAAATCGAAATATAAATAAATAAATAAAATAAATAAAAATAGGCAAGCCTCATCTGAAATGGCCTGTGGATTTCTTTTCTGGTACGTTCCAGTAGATATAAATTATTCTGGTTGGTATACTAAGGCTTTATTTATTTATTTCATTTATACCCCACTTTTCTTCTTCGTGGGGACCCAAAGAGGCTTACATCATTCTCCTCTCATTCATTTAATCTACACAACAACAACCCTCTAATGTAGTTTAGGCTGAGTGGGAACTTGTCCAAGGTCATCCAACAAGCTTCCATGGCAGAGTGGGGATTCAAACCTGGGCTTCTCAGGCCTTAGTCCAACATTCTGACCACTACATGTATTTTTTAGTTTGCTGTTAGAACAGGATACATTTCCCTGTGATGTGGAAACATCCATGTGCCTCAGTGATATACATTAGAAAGCCACCACAGGTGTTCGATGTACATGGGCTAGTCTCTCCTATTAAAATTCCCATACAGTCACAGCTCCCTTCATACTCTGCAGGTGAACTGGTTTTTTTTAAACCATAGATATTAATCTCCATGCTTTAAAAAGGTATTAATAGTGTATTGTCACTTTTCACTGCCCCTAGGGTAGAATATAATATAAACTGGAGCAAATGAACAGTTTGAAGTGTGAGTACTCTACAGTTTCTTGTGAGTGATAATAAACAAAATCTGTTTCTCTGATAACATCAGAAAAGCTTCACATATTCAGAGAAGCATCATGAAGTGGACAAACCACTTTCTCATGCTTCTGTATTTGTTCACTTCCAGATAACATTCAAAGTACAAAGTCCTGCATCTTCTCTGTGTCAAAAAATACAATTCTATGTGCCTTTTGAAGGCATGCATCTTATAGTGGGGTCAATGGGCAAATAGAAAAAAAAGATATTTTGTCGCTAACTAAGAGTCAGAGATCTGACACTTTCCCCTCTCAAACGGGATGTGGGATTCTTATACTGGTGAAAAGAAATTAAGACCATCGGCTGACTGCATCCTTCTGAGTCCACAGAAAGCTGTAACTCTGCTCTGGATGGCACTGTGGCACAGTAGAAAACTTCAATACAGAAAGTTTTGTAGGCTATCATGGTGAGAAACATGCAGTAATGCTGAAATAACAATAATATGTTTTTGGTATGCATTTTATCCTATATAACTTATTCAAGAATTCTCTCCATGGAAGTTGTGGAGTGGCAACCTCAAAGATATAATATGCACAGAATCTAAACTACTTCAGAATCTATATAAATAAAGGGCTAATGAATGAGAAAGTATTGGATTTGAGGGGTGATAGAAAAGAAGACACTGAGGGTGAAAGATCACACATCTGATCAGTTGGCAAAACTAAACTCGTGTTTAATGCACATGACAATTCCAAATTAAAATTAAGCTACCCCATTCACTTCAAGTGCTCACTGATACTTATATTGTGCAGGCATCAAACGAGAATGCAATCACATCTCTACATGTAGCAATCTGAAATAACACAAGAAATAATTTCCCTATCAGCTATTTCTGATTTTATTCCAAATTGTGTGTGTGTGTGTGTGTGTGTTGGGGAAGAGAATGCAAATATTGGTATACACTTGATTTTATATCTTAAGGTACTGAAACCAAAAGTCTTTGCAGCTCTTGACATTCATCCTGAGAATCTTTAGTGTTCCATGACAACCCTTTAGTCTAATATCAGTTCTTTCTTTCTGAGCCAGAAGACATCCATAGTAATGGCTCACTTCCTAAACTAGTTTGCTCATCATAACTATGGCTTCCAGAACTCTGCTCCCTTCTGACAACACAATGCTTTCCCTAGATGTCTGGGTTTGCAGAATATGACCTGAAGGCACATTTTATCCAAATAGGATTTATATCAACCCATACTCTAGATAAGATAATAAAGAGTATAAAGATTCACTTTCTTCCCTTGAGTCCAAACACAATAGCAGAGTACTTACTTGGTAAGCAGCAGAACGGTAAGGAGGTGGAGGAACAGAAAATGTGTTTATTCATAGGCAATAGAAAATTAAAGAGGCATTACAAATGTAGATTCTGGATCAAATGCTAAAGGTTACATCTGACAGTCTCAATTTTTTTTAAAAAAAACAACACGAATGAGTGAAAAAGAAATAAAGTTGGAAAAATGAACAAGTTAATTCAAGGAAAGTTCCTGTTCTCTTGTCACTCACCACTTTAACTGTTGTCAGTCATTCCTTGGTTCCCTTATTTGTGATTTTTGATTGACCGCCAAGGAAACTTTTGTTTGTAATTGTGGTCTTTGCAATTCATGGGAGGAACAAGAAGGATTTTTTTTTTGCTGACAGCTTTTTTCAGAGTTTGCCTCCCAGCAACATTTATGAATCCCCCCCAACCAATTTAATTCTAAAGGCTCCCTGAAGTATATGAAATGACAGATGCAGACTAGCAAATGGCTATGCTAAACTATAAAAAAGAGAGACTAGAAAATACAAAAGTCAATATTTTCTTTTTCAAATGCCCAATCCTACAGTTGCTTATTTAAAAGTAAACCCTATTGATTTCAATGAAACTTACTTCAAAGTAATTTTGATTGCATCTGAAATAAAAAAATCCAGCTACAGAATACATATATGTGTTAACATCATCACCGCTGCCTTCCGTTTAACTATGTGTTTGTGCTCTGCTGAA
>NW_015173689.1:219421-246896 GCF_001447785.1 Gekko japonicus | reverse complement strand
CGCTCTTCCCCTACCTCTTCAAAAGGTATTGCTTATTTTCACCTTTCAAAAGAGCTGCTGGCTTACCTCTCGCAGCCAGACTACCAGCCCTGTTGTCTTTGTGAGGGCATGTGAAAAACTAGGAATGCAATATATGTTTCTCACGCACACCCCGGGAGTTTTGGAATTAGTCCAGGAAAGTGACAAATCTGATAACATCAAGAAAGAATGTTAGCACTCAGATGGAATAGTTTCCCCTCACCCAAAGGCTTTGAGAAGTTTAAACATCTCTGAACAATTCAGTGCTTTATAGATTTATGCCCCCCTTTCGTAAAGCTTAAATTACTTTGGCAAAAAAGGACAAGAAGACAACTTTCCCCCCCATAGAATGTGTCTCCCCTTTACTGTCAACAACAGTACCCCCCTCACAAACTAACCCACCATATGAAAAGAAAGCAAGACAATGCAGTTATCTTCAATATCATTAACCAACTTCCATTCCTCCAGGAGGAATCTCCTCAAGAAGGCAATTACAATAAGCATCACAGAAACAAGGAGAGAGAGAGAAAGAGAGAGGGAGGGAGGGGAAAAAATAACCTTACCAGCTTCTCTTACAGTATGTAGCTGAAAAGAAAACACCCCCCCAGCTGGTATATCACATGCAATTTGTCTCAATGGACTGAAAGAACTCTGAAAGGCTAGTCTTTCCTTTGCTGTGTAGAGTTTCTTCTCAGACCCCTCTCTCTTCTCACAAAGCCATTCTCCTATTCCCTAATCCTCTCACAGGAAAAAGCAGCACACAAACCAAACGACTTCGGCAGAACGGTCCTGGGGGGGGGGGGGGGAGTTGAGTGAATGAAGGGGGAAGGGAGAGATTTTACTGGCATTCAAGCATCACAGTATGTTAATCCTCAGAGCGGGATCCAAACAAAGTCGCCTCCATACATTTGGGCATCAGACTCAAAATTCCATAGCAATAATGCTTCATGACAGGGCTTCAAACCTCAATTCATCAACCTTTCAGCTACTGTTTTGAAATACCCACCCCTAGAAACTTCCCTGAGTTCTTGCTTACTCTCTTAATGGGCTTGATTCCCCCTCCCCCCCAATTAGATCCTAATTTGTGACTTGAATCTGATAATAAGCCTAAACTATCTGGCTGCTTTTTTTTTTTTTTGCCCATTTAAGTCATAGTCACTGAATCAAAATTCAAAGGTTTTTAATAGAACATGACAACACAGGTATGTTTTTATCTCAGATGCAAGACACCTAAGATCTATATTTGAGGTAAAACAAATATATTTCACTTAAACATTCTGCAAGGAAACTTAAAGGTATTTTTTTTAAAGTATAAAACAGCTCTTTGCAGAGGGCAAGGAGATCAAGCACATCACAATGTTTTTTTTTAATACTTCAAGAATTTCCACAAGTTTATTTGACATTTTTAATAACAGCCTTTCCTTTCCATAATGGGAATGAAAATAAATCAAATGTCTTTAAAAAAAAGCAGATGGCACAATTTCACATCACAAATGAGGGTGGTTAGCCTTCAAGTAATAATTTATGAGGACACCTCCCCCTTCTTGCTCCTCTGCTCAGCAGCATGCCATCTGAGCCTTTCAAGCAAAACAAATAGACTTCAAACCACCAGCTTCAAATACGCTAACACTGACTAGTGCTATTTCAACCTGACACTAGCTACTTTGTTTGCCTGTGACCCTGTTCAGAAACGTGAGGTGGTGGCTTGACGGATGAGGCTCCCTCTTCATAAGGCAGGTTGGGACTTCATAACTGTGTGCCACCATCATTGCTCTTCCCAGGCCCAAACAAAATGAAGTGTAACAAAAATGCTACATTAACAATGAAAATGAACCCAGCAGATGTCCCGAAGGCGAGAGCCATCCCTTCGCTTTTTAATCCCAACGGTAGGACTGCATTATCTCTGTCTTTTTTGAAACAAGTGTGGGAGGAGAAGATAAACTGAGGAGATGTTACTAGGCAATGAGTTGATGTCATCGGCTTCCAAACAAAGCTCAGTCTAGCTCAGAAAAACAAGGCGGGCACTGGCAAGACAGAGGGTTTTGTTTAATGCGTACCAGCTATAAACACCTCCTGTGACCTTTGTGCATTTCTTCTTAGGATCCGAATTTAAAAAGTTTTGTCATTAATTTTGCACAAGTTCTGAGCACACAATTTGAAATGCTCACATATTCTTGAATAGGCTCATTACAAGCTTGGTTAATAACATCATAAACCAATTAACACTGGGGTTTTTGTGTCTCATGTTCTGTAATCTCATGCTTTAAGTTTAAATTTTGTACTAACATAGGCTTTTGAATAATTATAGTTCTAAGAAGATAAAGTCACTGACTACTTACACTAGTGTGCTCCAACTAAGTAATTCTGACATCTAGGGATTTAGAAGGGTGCAACTCTGTTTTAGGAGTACACTGGTGGAAAGTCATTTCTCCCTATGTCATTTTATTTGTACATGGATCCTATTGACCCACACAGTCTTGAGTAGATTTAATTACAGGAAAGTCATTCATAGCAGAGTACCAGTAAAGCCAGTTTCATCCGAGACTGTCATGCCAGGTAAGATCATGGGATCATTAGCTCAATATTGTCTACAGATTAGCACTGGGTCTCTTGGATTTTGGGAAGACAAAGCTTATTTACAACTAAGGATGGGCATGGACCGGAATAATGTGGTTCAGTTCAGTTTGCGGTTTGTGATGTGCCCCATTCATGAACCATGGACCATCATTAATTTTTACCTGCCTTACAAACTGGTTCCTTTAATAATGTCCGTGGCCCAGAAGAACAGCCCCCTGGCACGCTAGAGACACTAAACTCTCAGGGGATCTCCGGATGATTCTCCTCTACCTGCCTTCCAAGTTTAGTGAGGATTGGATTTACAGGGTCTGATTTACGCCCCCCTAGAAAGCACTTTCCTGGGGGTACCTTCTTTGGGGGTGATGTAACTCAGATCCCATAAATCCAATCCTCACCAAACTTGGCAGGCAAGTAGAGGAGAGTCAGATGGAGATCCCCTATGACGTTGGCATCTCTAGCTTGCACAGGATCCATTCTATACACTCCTAAGCCTGCACCTGTCAAAATGACCACCTGTCAACTATTCAGGAGCTGTCAGCAGGTTCAGGAGTGTACAGGATGGATTGTTTGCAAACTAGAGGTACAAAACTTGGAGGGCATGTAGAGGAGCATCTAGGGGAGGTCCACTGTGAGTTTGGTGTATCTAGCTTTCACACAATCCATTCTATTCATTGCTGAATCTCCTAAACCTGTGCCTGTCAGAATGACCAAGGTTCAGGAGTGTATAGAATGGATCCTGTGCAGGCTAGAGACATTAAAGTTGCAGGGGACCTTCCCCAGATGCTCCTCTACATGTCCCCCAAGTATTTGATTTTAAGTATTGTAAACATTTTGACTGAATGGAGACAGTCTGTCTGGGAATGTATCTACTCACAAACTGGCACAAACTTCCTCCAACAATGTCAAAGTTTGTGGAAAGTTTGTGCCGGGCACCCTGCCATGAACTTGACTTCACAAACCATGAACAGGGGAAAATTCATGATTAATTTTGTTTCATTTTTCACTTTGTGCCCATCCCTATTTCCAACACATGGTAACTGAGATCCTTTAACTGCAAGTTAATGCAATCTTAGGATGCATAAACAGAAGCATTGTGTCCAGATCAAGGGAGGTGGTAGTTCCGCTCTATTCTGCTATGGTCAGGCCCCACCTGGAGTACTGTGTCCAGTTTTGGGCACCACATTTTAGGAAGGATGTTGACAAGCTCGAGCGTGTCCAAAAGAGGGCAACCGGGATGGTCAGAGGGTTGGAATCCAAGTTTTATGAGGAAAGGCTGAAAGAGTTGGGTATGTTTAGCCTGGGAAAGAGAAGGCTTAGAGGGGACATGATTGCAGTCTTCAAGTATTTGAAGGGCGGTCATGTAGAAGATAGAGCAGATCTATTCTCTCTTGCTCTGGATTGCAAGACTAGATCTAATGGGTGGAAATTACAAGGGAGTCGTTACCGGCTAAATATCAGGAGAAACTTCCTAACTGTAAGAGTGGTTGAGCAGTGGAACAGTCTGCCTCGGGAGGTGGTGGATGCTCCTTCGCTGGACGTTTTCAAGTGGAGGCTGGACTACCATCTTTTGGGTATGTTGTAGGTATGTAGGGCTATCTTTCAGTATACTCCTGCAGAGTGCAGGGGGTTAGACTAGATGACCTGCAAGGTCCCTTCCAACCTTTAACATTCTATGATTCTAAATGCCGGAAATTGAACCTAGGACTTCCTGCATGCACAGCATATACTCTGAACCATGGCACCACAATGAAAGATCATGAACTGGGTTTTTTTAGCAGTTCAGATAAGTTTAGAGAAGAAACAGCTGTTCTTCCAAGAAAAAAAGTCCAACACTTGCTTGTACTGATAGAATTAATTTCATGGGTGCCTTTTTTGTTCCTATCATACCCAACATTTCACCAACATATTTACTCAATCATAGCTAATATACCTTTAGGGTACATACCAGGTTTTTTCCAGTGCTGCTCATTATATAGCCTAGAACGTACTTCCCCCCCCCCACACTGGTTCTATACATTTCCAGTATCGCCACTATGCATTGTGCAGCCACCATGCTATATCCATCACATGAACACATGAAGCTGCTTTATATTGAATCAAAATCATTATTGTCTGCTCAGACTGACACTGACTCTCCAAGGCCTCAGGCAGAGTCTTTCACACTACCTATGGCCCAGTTCTTTAACATGAGACACCAGGGATTGAACCTGGGACCTTCAGCATGCTAAGTAGGGAGCCATAGCAGGGAGCCATAGCCCCTCCCCTGAAATGTTTATGACTGTTATGACAGCATTATCTCTCACAGTGCAATGGCCTTGGTAAGCTTACAACACTATTTAGTAGGGATCTGCAATTTCTTTTGTTTTCATTTGAAAAATGTTTCATTTTCATTGTATGTAATGTTAAACACACGTTAATTCTTTTTTGTCTTATGGGAGAAATATTTCTGTTGGTAACTTTTTGTTTTCCATCCAATTTTAATGAAAACAAATGTATCACTCTCCCATGGGATACTCCCTACCAAATGCTTGCAAACAGGAAAAGCATCCCAAGTTCTACAGGCAATTTTTAAAAATCTAGTTTGCAGAATGGGCACAGGGAGGTATCTGATAATCCAAGGAAGACAGATAAATACAGTGTGATAGATATTTTCACTGGCAACCTAAGGAAGGCATTAAGGTTCTACAATAGGCATATGTGGGGTTTTATTAGTAAACTAGGAGCTCAATCTGTTCACCAACTCCATAGCTTTACTACACTTGCAGTATTATTTTATTAGGGCTATTCCCTGGTGTGCTCTGTGAGTTAATGCCAAAAGATGGCATTTGGCCCTATTTTTATTCTGTAACTAGCCTACTATCCATGCTTCGCTACGGTATTTAAGTTCCGTAAATCCAGTTATAATACTGATGATGTGAAATTTGAAATGTGACATTTGTTGTAGGAATTCTAACAGAGAAGATTGTAGTGGAAGAAATGAAGGGAGACATATGTACTTTCCCCCCCTCTCTACTGAAGGACCTCTCTCTAGACCACATTGGTGGTTCTGCCTTCAGGTGCTAAGATCACCAGGCTGCTTGATGAGCTCACACTGGAGCAGGCCACATAGAACTGTCCATTTAAGAAGCAGTGGTGGGATGGCTTCCAACACACTCTCCCCACCTCCTGTCAGGTGCAGCAGTGGTTGCAGGGTGCTTAAAGCCACGAGGGAGCCTGCCCCAGCAGTAACACCTTAGTGATCCTGCCACCCCTGCCTCCACAGTGGCTTCTAATCCTCCTCCCCCCCCCTCCCGTCCTACACTGGACAGGCAGCTGCCTGTCAGTTGTAGGAGAGGAGGTGGGATGCTTACAGCCACTAGGGAGGTTTGCTCAGCAGGATTGCCTTAGCACTGCTGCTGGCCCAACCTCCCTGATGCCTTTAAATACAATCCCCCCCAACACCAGACAGGCCGATGTCTGTCAGGTGTAGGAGCAGGGCCAGGGTATGAATGTTTATGGGGAAATAGTAAAGGACATTTCCAGGAGCCATTTCGATGCATCCCTCCCTCATGAACCTGAAGAAATGTCCACCACATCACCACTTCCTCACACCAACTCCCCCTCACACCTCACACCTCTTACAGCCCCCAAGAAAGCTCCTGGCAAACATCAAGCCAGATACACCAACGCTACAAAGAGGAGGCAACTTAGGAATGCAGCAAAGACATTTCACATAGTACTCCTGCAGTGTACTGAGCTGCACAGGCCAAGTACCAGCAAGATCACCCTGAGGTGCTCAAAACAACGCAGTCTCCATATGAGCAAAACAGTCCAGGAATACAAGTAGAGAGGCTATCACTTTCATGGAAGGTAGCAGGAGTTGACTTAACAGATGACTGCTTCTTAAATGAACAGTTCTATGTGGCCTAGGGTTGCCAAATGGATTTGACTCACCGGAGGGGGAGGCTCCTTCCCGTCCGGGAGTTGTCCTTGCGTGTGTGTGCGCACGCGCTTTGCGCGCGCACGCTGCCGGAGCGTCACCAGAAGTTACGTCACACGCTGGGCGGGGCCACACCATTTGAGGGGGAAACAAGGAGTTTTCCCCTCAAATGGCGTGGCCCCGGCCCCAGCGTGCGACGTCACTTCCGGGTGACGCGCACGCGGGGGTGGGGTTTCCCCCGGGCCCCGATTCCAGCGCTCCGGAAATCGGGGCGCCGAAGCGGGGGAATCCCCGCCCCCCCGGCTGCATTTGGCAGCCCTAATGTGGCCTGCTCCAAAGTGAGCTCATCAAGCTGCCTGGTGATTTTAGCACCTGAGAGCAGAACCACCAATGTGGTCTAGAGAGAGATCCTTCAGTAGAGAGAAATAAAGTACATATGTCTCAGTTCATTTCTTACACTACAATCTTCTCTGTTAGAATTCCTACAACAAATGTCACATTTCAAATTTCACATCATCAGTATTATAACTGGATTTACGGAATTTAAATACCGTAGCGAAGCACGAGTAGCAGGCTAGTACATTATATGAGAAACCTTAATTAAAGAATGGATATGAATTGCCATTGCTAAAGTGTTCCCTAACTTTAATTTGAGACTCTCCCCCCCCACCCAACATATAATGTGAAATCTGTTCTTATCTTTGAGTTTTCCTTAGTTAGTTCCTCATCTGATTTTCCAGATGGTCCCACGAAATACCACATGAACACAAGACGCTGTCCAGGGCCCAATTAAGACACGTTGAAGCCCTAAGCTCTGTCAAGTTTAAGAGCCCCCATAGTATTATATAAAAAAGTAATTTAGTATTCTTTTTTTATTTAGAGGCCACTCATAATATGAGCCCTAAATTGTAGTTTATTTAGTCTGCACATAAATCCTGCTCTGAATGTCTCTTATATTAAGTCATATGGTTGGTCTGTAAAAGTCAATATTTTATTTATTTATTTATTTATTTCATTTATAATTGGCCTTTCTCACCAATTAGGACCCAAACAGCTTCATTCTCCTCACCTATAGTTTATCCTCAAAAGAACCCTGTGAGGTAGGTTAGGCTACATTGTTTCCTTGATGCTCTGAAAAATGTATTTCTAGCAGCAGAACAACAAAACATGTCAAGCTGTTACTCTCAGCTAAACTAATCAGTTGCACTGGCAAACCTCAAAAGAGTTTGGGGTTCTTTAATGTTGAGATCTTTCCGCTAGAATCACTTCCAGGGCAAATTGCTGACTTTAAGTAAACCAAAGCCAAAGGCATTTGGTAAACATACAAGTGCTATTAAAAAATACAGGGCTATTACCAAAGCACTTTCCCCCTGGCCTTTCTTGTGAATCCAAATCTATGCAAATTGTGTATTATAGAAACAAAGGATAAGGATCAAAGGGAACTCAACTGGATGCAAGCAATAGGAAAATAATTTTGTACTATCCTTGGGCTTACAAGCTTTCCCCTTAAACCTGTCAATATTTTTTTTCTCCCAGCATCTTAACATGAACCAGGTTATATGCTGTAGCATGCCTAATATTTACAAAACCTGGGTGTACGAAAGAGTCTTTGTAGCACACAACGTTTTTCCCCCCTGCAGTACTTCAATAATTTAATTCCCTTTGGGAAATATGGTGTTGGTTACTGACTAGCTCATATTAACACTTCCTTTGTTTATCTATGAAATGTGTTTGATGTTTACTAGAATAATAACATTTTGCCAAAACTATTTACATTCCAGTGCCTCAATCTGAAAGACAAGAACAACATAGAAAAAGGGCTTAGTTATAGCCCTTAGACGAAGCGAGAATGCAGAGTTTGATTCCCTTGTAGCTAGTGCCAGATTCAATTCATTCCAACAGTTTACTACCAGCAACCAGGTGACTAGTTTGTACAACATACCGGTGCATAGGACCAGTAGGCTCATAGCTAGTTCCACATCTTTCTCAGCCAAAACTCAGTTATAGTGATATTCTCCATGTTTTTATGGTGCCTTGTATGTATTGCAAGCCATTTGGTTTTAATTTTTGTACGATAGAATGATTATCGTTATTACAAGCTGAGGGCCCAAGAGAAATCAGGGAAGAAACAAAATAATTCAGAAATTCCTACCCACAATCTTCCTCATCAGGATTTTCTGCATTAGAATAATCTCTCCTCCTCAACCTTTCCTTAGACGTGCCCATTTTTCATTATTATTATAGATTTAAAAAGTAAATACTTTAAATATCTGTAATAATAAAAGGATGTGCATATTTGTCTTCCTATGGCAGGTATAACTTATCAGAAAATTTAGCTAGGCATTTCAGATCTCTCATTTCTGAGTAAGATAGTTGAAAGAGTGGCTGCTGAACAACTTCAGAGTTTCCTGGAGGACACATTGGCACTAGACCCCTTCCAGTATGGCTTCTGCTCTGGCCGCAGAATGGAGACTGTGCTGGACAACCTTCATAGGCAGTTGGATTGAGGTGGGCTGGTGCTGCTTTTACCGCTTGACCTGATGGCAGTGTTCGACACAGTGGATCATGATCTGCTGGTCCACCGCCTTGCTGACATTGGCATACGTGGGACAGCCCTGAAGTGGGTTGCCTTATCCCCCCCCCCATGGTTGGGGACAGAGGCTGGTGCTGGGTGAGAGAGTGTCTTCTCAATACCCCATGACATGCAGGGTCCCTTGGGGGGCTATCCTCTCCCTGATGTTGTTTAACATCTGCATGTGCCCTCTCGCCTGGTTGGCGCAGAGGTTAGGGTTGGGCTGCCATCAGTACACTGATGACACCCAGCTATATCTGCTGATGGCCAGCCAGCCAGATGATGCCCCAGGAAATCTGGCTGAGGGTTTGGAGGCTGTGGTGGGGTGGCTGAAGCACTGCTGGTTGAGACTGGATCTGTCAAAGATGGAGGTTCTCTGGCTGCGTCAGGGAGACTCAGGTGTGGGTTGCCAACTCCTGGCCCTTGACCATGTGCCCTTAACACCGACGCAGGTGACCAAGAGCTTGGTTGTGGTCCTGGATGCTTCCCTGTCAATGGAGGCCCAGATCATGAATGTGGCCAGGCTGGCATTCTTCCAACTACGCCAAGCCAGGCAGCTGGCCCCATACCTGTCTCTCCCTGACCTAGCCATAGTAATCCATGCAACGGTCACCTCTAGGCTTGATTACTGTAACTTGCTCTATGCTGGGCTGCCATTGAGGCTAACCCGGAAGTTACAGCTTGTTCAGAATGCAGTGGCGCAGGTCCTCACAGGAACACTGATAACTGCACATATACAACCTGTGCTCCCCCAACTGCACTGGCTCCAAGTCAATCACCAGGTTAGGTTCAAGATTTGGTTTTGATCTTTAAAGCCCTAAATGGTCAGAGGCCAGTTTACTCAGAGGACTGCTTCTCCTAGTATGTCCCCTGTAAAGCATTACGCTCAAGTGACCAACATCTACAGGAAGTCCCTGGCCCAAAGAGCATCTGGCTGTCCTCAACTAGAGCCAGGGCCTTTTCGGTGGAATTCTCTGTCTACTAACATCAGGGCCCTGTGGGATCTATTACAATTCTGCAGGGCCTACAAGGCAGAGATGTTCCACCAAGCATATGGTTGAGGACAGCAATGGTTTGAAGGGCTAATAGTATTAAAAACTATTTTCCTTGGAAACTATTTACACTGCCCTTCCCCCATTGTTAACTGTTAATTATTAATTACAAGTTGGGGGGCTTCCAACACACTCCCCCAATCTCCTACACCTAACAGGCGGTTGTCTGTCAGGTGCAGCCCCACCTCCACAGTGGCTTCTAATACTCCTCCCCCTCCCCACTTCCCCACACTCTCCTACACCTGACAGGCAGCTGCCTTCCAGTCTAGGGGGGGGAGGGGGAAGAGTATTAGAAGCCAATGTGGAGGTGGGGCTGCACCTGACAGACAACTGCCTATTAGGTGTATGAGGTGGGGAGAGTGTGTTAGAAGCCATCATAGAGGCTGGGCCAGCAGCTTTGCTTCACTTCACAGGTGGTTGTTGGCCACTCCTGATTTTCTCAACTGTCATTAGCTCTCTGCAGTCCCCTGTAACTGTTGGGGGTTTTTAAACCCCAGAACACTGAGCTCTGCAGCTGACCAATCAGAGAGTGGGGGGTGTAGGGAGGCAGCTGCCTGGCAGCCGCATAGGAATGAATGGGGGGAGCACATTTTCCCCCTTTTGACCCACTTAGTGGTTGAATTTCTAAAAATCCCTTCTTAATGAGCACCTACGCCACGGTAGGAGTGCTCTCCCCGAATTTGGTGTCTCTAGGTCCAGCGGTTTGGCCTGGGTGCTGATTTTACGGTGAGGGGACTTTCTTTTATATATATAGACTAGCAGTAAAGCCCGTTGTGAAAGCAATACAACGAGATCTAGAAAGAGGCTCTGGGGCAGTGCTCTGGCTTTGGGCAAACAGTGTCAATTTGCTGTGGTGACCTCAGCAGGGTATAATGACAGAGTCCACTGTTTTCTCCAGAGGAACTGATCTCTGCTACCTGAAGAGCAGTTGTAATTGTGAGTAATCTGTAGCCCTCACCTGGAGATTGGCAGCAATTGTTACCCAGGACAAAATGGCTGGTTTGGAGGGTGGAGTCTATGGCATTCTACCTGTCTGAGGTCCCACCCCTCTGCAAACCCCACCCTCTCCAGGCTCCACCCCTCAAATCCCCAGGAATTTGTCAGCATGTAGTTGGCAACCCCATCTCCTTCCCAGCTAGCCACCAACCTACCATTATCTGCCCCTTTGACTTCAGCTGACTTCTGCCCTCCCTTCTGCAGAGCAGTTGTAATACTGAGTGCTCTCCAGCCCTCACCTGGAGATTGGCAACAATGGTTCCCTATGTGAGACTGACTGGTTTGGAGGGTGGAGTCTATGGCAGTGTACCTGTCTGAGGTCCCACCCCTCCTCAAACCTCACCCTCTTCAGGCTCCATCCCTCAAATCTCCAGGAATTTCCCATCTGGAGTTGGCAACCCTATCAGGATTGGCCCCAATGTGTTTTCTCCCAAAGGCCAAAGTAGGTGACAGGACCAAGCTTAGTTGCCTACCAACAGGCACTGAGGGGAATGTAGGGTTGCCAGCTCTAAGGAGGGAAATACCTGGAGGTTTGGGGGGTGGATTCTGTAGAGGGCCGGGCGACGGAGGCATCGGCCTTCTGTCGCCCGCCTTGCCCCCCCAATCTCGGCCATACCATACTAGTAGCCAGTAGTAATGGGAGAATTGATTCCGAGAGCTGTTGAACCATGAAGCTCACTGATGGCTGTTAGTAGTTCCTTATCTTTTGATTTTAATATAACTCACTCATTCTGAGATAATTCACATGTGAATATAAATCAATTAAAACTCACTTTATGTTTTTTGTTATATGTGTTTAGCAGTCAAACCACTGAACCCCACTAAATTTCTAAAGATTTGTGAAAGAAACACTTAGTGCTACACAAAAGTAAAGAACGATTGTGTGGGTAGTTTGTACTCACGCAGTGGTGGTTTGCACATCATGCCAGCTTTTGCTAAAGTTCTGTTTCAGTTCATTCATCAAGTTGATACCAAGTTTTTGTTTTATTTCCACAAGATGCTTCTCTTTGGCTACTAACACTTGTCGTAAAGTTGAGATTTCATCTTCTAGCTGAAGAGAATTAAACAACAGCAGCATTATTTTCAAGCATTAGTTTAGTATCAGATGTAATAACAAGTTAGTTTGGGGGATCCTAGATTTGTATGTTGCATCAGGCTTCCTCCCTGTTCCCCTTATACACAAATTGAAAACTCACTGCTTTCATGGCAACCCAAGATTAAATTGTGACTTGAAATCTTGGTTTGCAGAAAAGAGAACCAACTCCATCCCACCTTTTTCTTACTTTCATCTTGTTCTCATCCTTGCATCCTCCTTTCTCAAACTTCCATTTCCCTTCTCTTTATCATCCTTGGTGTTTTGCCATATTGCTACAGGGTGTGGAATGGAGTGAAGTCCAATCAGCTTCCATATGCAAAAGACCTTGGAACGCTGGGCGGGACTGCACAAAGCAGCCAGTCAACCCAGCCAGTGTCTTCTGAGTGGCAGTTCTTCCGGCCAAACACTAAAGGCGGGCATTTTAGAATGTTGGTCCCCACTACTGCTTTATTATAAGGGAGAGATTATACTTTACAAGCTTCTGCCATCACCTCTGTTCTTTTTTTAAATCCACTAACTAGTTGAAAAATGACTAATGATGTCTCTTGCTGAAGATGGGTAGGGCAACAATACTGCAACAGGGTTCAATGAGATAATAATATTTCCACTTCCAGATTCATAGATGAGTTTGAAATGTAACAAATATGGATCTGAAAATGAAATTCTCTTGTCCAAGCCAATGATAATGTCGGTTCTTTAGGAATTCACCAATGTTCAAGAAGTCCAAATTACTTCCAGTCAAGTACTTTTGCCAACTGAAATATGCCTGTATTATACTTGATTTTAAACATTCAGTATTTTAAAACTCTAATTGCACATCACATATGCTTGTGTATAAGTCCTGTTAGCAAAGTTGTAAATAAAAACAAATTTCTTGGGAAGCAGAAAGTCCCAAACTGAATGCAGAAGGGCCTCTTTTAAATTGCATTTTCCAAATGATCCAAAGGTTTGAGTTCTTATATCCTAATTTACAACTACATTAAATATAGGCCAGTCATTATAAGAACATAAGAGATGCCAATGTTGGATCAGGTCAAAGGCCCATCCAGTCCAACACTCTGTATCACACAGTGGCCAGAAATACCAGTGCCATCAGGAGGTCCACCAGTGGGGCCAGGACATTAGAAGCCCTCCCACTGTTGACCCCCACAAGCACCAAGATGACAGAGCATCACTTGCATAACAAAAGAACAATCAGTCAGCAGTGATCTGTGTTAGAAAAAAAGCTACTTAATCCCCAAACCCCAACAACACACATCAATATTATTAATACCCTTTTTCCCATTCAAGTTTGTCTGTGAATCCATCATATTTGGTAGCTGCAGTTTTGTCTTCAGTTTATGAGAACCCACTCAAACAATCAAAATTCGTTAGCAAATGTGAGAAATCCATTCACATCCCTATAGAAAGGCTAAGGTGGATTCTGAGCAAATGTCAGTAACTGAAAGGATTCTTTATCTTCCATCAGCAAAACTCATACTCTTGGTTTTTAAAAAGGCACTAGTTGAATCAGTTAATATATAAGCAGCCTTCACTTGTCTTCCGTACTAGACCTATATCATTATACAACTGATTCTCACAGAAGCTGTTGATGTCATCTAACTTCTTATACCTTGTGATCACTGCTGTTTTTTTTAAACAAAGACAAGGACTCTGCAATTTTGACTCCACCTCAGTCTGTATGGTTGCCAGCCACTCCTGTAGCCTGGTTTGTGCCCTGTGCCCCAAAGAAAACTTGTTCAATCTGATTTGACATCTATGTTGTGGTGAACTTCAGCCCTGACTCTAACAATTTGGTCTCTCTGTTGGTATGGCTTCTACTGAACTAGGGCAAAGAGAAAACTTACTCAAAACAAGTCCACACAGCCCACTTCTCAAACTGATTGATGGCTCAGTGTCAGTCCAAATGAGTTCACGGTAATAGCCTGATGAGAGAAAGCCACAAGAACAAGGAAATCCATTTTCATTATTTAAATTAACAAAAGTCTCTGTGTATCGCTCTCTCTCTCTCTCTCTCTCATTACAAAGATTACATTGGGTTCATTCAGAATGATTCTGCTATGGAAAATATATTGTACTTCAATTATCTTTTCATTCTTGTGGCTCAATGTCAGCTGAATAGGGTAAGGTAGACACAAACTTTGCACACAGAAGACCTTTCTCTACATGAGACCCTGGAGAGCCATGCCAGTTAGAACAGACAATACGGAGTGTGATGAACCCGCATGAGGCAGCTCGGGATGCTGATATAAATCAAGAATATTAAGGATCTGCAGCAGAGAAAATCATATAGCAAATCTGCACTCTGGTCTCAGGATATCCTTTCTATGCGTATGCACAAGGGAGAGCACAAGAAAGATTTGCTTTAGGGTCCTAGCCAGGCATTCAGTGTAGGACAGGAAGTTTCACTTACGTCCTCAAATCTATATCTATATCTTTTTTGAACCTATATCTTTTCCCCAGCCCCCTGCCATGGCCTTCATACTCCCAATTTTGTCCACTTCTTTAATGTTGATTTATATAAGAACTCCCAAAAGCTTTTAGATTGTAAACTTGTGGGCATGGCAGAGCCTTTTGATTTAAGTAATAAAAATAGAATGCAAAGATACGGATGGTGAAGACAAAAGGCTCCAGAGTAAGCACTGGTTTCCTGTTGCTTTCCTGTTCTTTTTGAGTTATAATTCCTGAACACTTTAATAGCTGCCTTCTCCCCCACAGACGTTATGGGCCAGGTTGGGCAGTTCCTCTGTGCAGGTAGGATTCATAATGGTACAAAGAAAGTCATGTCCAGTTTTGCTCAAAATTCAGCTGCATACCATTTTCTTAAGCTGTGAAAGACATGTTTCCCTGCCAAATATTTAGAGCTCTATATTGCCTCTGCTCCCCGACATGATGACATCCCTTCTGAGTGATATCATCATGCTGGGGACTCCCTACCCCCTCCAGTAATGCCCCCCAAATTCCTCCGCTGGGGACTTTGTGGGATCTGGCAACAGCATGACCCATTCAAATCAGGTGAACCCATGCACCACCAATTTAAAAGAACAAAAACTCTGGGAGTTCCACGCATAGAACTCTAGACTGGTTTAATCCTGAAGTTCCAATCCAGGTGTCACAATAGTGAAAACTGTGGGTGAGCCATGAGGATACATGGAGGAAAGGAAGACCAACTCCTTCATCAATAGCCCTCTATGTCATGCTTCTTTCCTTGCTTCCTTATGTTTGCTCCTTTGGAAGTCCCTGCTTTCCCCACTTGGCCCTTCCCACCCCGTCTCACAGCCACAAATCTGTCCTTGAGTCTGTTTTCCCCTTACCTCCGGCTGCCATAATCTTGCAAGATCTCTGCTACCATTTTGGAGTTGCTAGGCAACCCCATACAACATTGGCAAGGTTCCCATGTCTTGAACAGATTGTTTTGTACTATTTGCTGAAACGCTTAGAGACTTTCTATGCATTTCACAAAATATCATTTGCCTCTAAGCCCTTCAGCAAATTGCACAGAACAGTCTCTCCAAGGCATGGGGGCTTTGGTAATGTCATATGGTGCGGCCTAGCCACTTCAAAATGGCAGCTGAGGTCTTACAATATAGTCTCATTTGACAGTCTCATCAGTTCTCATTGGGCATTCCTTTTCTTGTCAAAGTTGTGATTTCAGCGCTTGTGCAGACATTGCTTCTATATTTGGGGTTTTAATTTTTTTTTTGCAACATGCTTTCTTCAGGCTTGCAGAAATATTTGCCCTAACCCAGGGTAGGGTTGCCAGCCTCCAGGTGGGGCCTGGAGATCTCCCGCTTTTACAACTGATCCCCAGCTGACAGAGATCAGTTCCCCTGGGGAAAAATGGCTGCTTTGAAGGGTGGACTCAATGGCATTGTACCATGCTGAGGCCCCTCCCCTCCCCTCCCCAAACCCCACCCACTCCTGGATCCACCCCCCAAAGGCTCCAGGTATTTTCCAACCCAGACCTGGCAACCCTAAGCCAGGGTGACCCATTTCATGATTTTTTCCCTTTAAATCAGCACAATGGGTGCACCATATGAATTAGATATACGATCAGTTAGGATTGTAATTTTTTTCCTTTCATGTTCATGATAACAATGGTGACTATTGGAACTTGTATATCTAATTTGTCATTAATAAATTAATGGACTTACAGACCACCTCACCAACAACAGCGTGAGATGCAAGGGAATACCAAAAAGAAGAAGAAGAATGAAAACAGTGCTGTTTTAGAAACTGCACAAATAAGCCTATAGAATTCAGGAAGCCATAAACAGTGGCATAAAGAATTTTTACCACAATACACACAAGCAACTCTTTGACACCAAGCAGGAGTGGAGGAAGCCACAAGTATAATTTTGAAGGGGTATTGTTTTTTTTTTTAAATGTCACATTTGTGAACTTCCTGACAACACTTTTAACTGGTTATTAGTAAAATTAAAAGTATACTGTAGGTGTAAGGCAATAAAAGACACAGTGGGCTAAGACTGTGTGTATGTGTGTGTGTGCCTGCACACTTACACTCCTCAATAAGTATACATAAAAGTTTCTGGAGGGTACCATGTTAGTCTGCAGTAGGAGCACTAGAGTCAAGTCAGAAACACCTTAGAAACCAACAAGATTGGGGGGGGGGGTATAACCTTATACCCCCAAAACCTTGTTGCTTTCTAAGGTGCTATGGGACTCAAATCTTGTTTGTCTCTAAAGTGCTACTGGACTGGAATCTAGCTCAAGTTTACATAGAAGTATTTTCTATTGAAATTGCTGGGGATTTACTTCCTTGCATTTAGAACTGACTTGCTAAACGGCAGACCTGCTTGGCTTCTAGACTGTAATTTATCTGGATATAGATTTTTCTTTTTTGGTACATTTTTAAGAACTTTGCTAAATGTAAAGTGCATTGCACATTCAAATACTAAAGAAAAGATAAAATAATGTTAGGGTCATCATTAAGATAGGAAATGGCACTGTTGTTAGTAGGCTATGCTAATAAAGCTTTATTAGCAACAATAAATCCCATTTTCCATAAGCAATATAAATCTCAGCTGAAGAATCATCATCCAAAGCACTTAGGTACTGCAAAAGCCTAGGGGGAAATGAGATTTTATTGTATTCAATATTTGTAATAGAAATAATTGAAAAACTGATGCATTAAAATATATAAATGGTATTTCATTCCTGGAAAGAAAGTCATAGCCTGGAAGTCTTGTCTTACCAACCCCAATGGGTTACTCAGTGACATTGAAGAGAGCATTCTGCACATGCTGAGAAGTATTTTCTTTTTAGCCAGCCAATGCAGAGAAGTACAAATTAGCAAAAGTATAATAGAGAAAGTTCAGACTCTGAGTCCACAGTGTGGATTCAGAAACAAATATCAATGCCCCGTGCCCCAGTTCAGATTAAACACTTGAAAAGTATGCAGACGGAGAGTGATTTCAGCTAAGCATACTTTATTCAGTCAGGAACAAGACACTTTGGCTGGCTCGCAGGCTGGCTTATATTCCCACAGAACCCACCACCACAACACACACACCCTTCCCAATAGGCTATTTACAGTGACCGAGAGACCTATTGGCCTCACGGTCTGGGACCTAGCCCTCTGATTGGGTGGGCTAGGATCCTCCTGGCCCTTTGTTTTTAGGGGCGAAGCTTGAGGTTTGTCCCTGGACAAGTCCGGACATGCCCGGCCATGTCAGGGCTGGATACACTAAAACACTGCAGCAAGTTCTTCTCTAGCTATGCAAATGAATTAGGAACATAAACTAGATGCACTATACAGTTGTTGAGCTACCTAGAGCTCAACGATGTTTCCAATGGTATGCATGAGTTGCCAGCTCCAGGTTGGGAAATACCTGGGAAGTTTGGGAGTGGAGTCTGAGGAGGGCAGGGTTTGGGGAGGGGAGGGACCTCAATGGGGTATAATCCCATAAAGTCCACCTTCCAAAGCAGTCATTTTCTGCAGGAGAACCAATACCTGTTGCCTGGAGATCAGTTGTAATCCCAGGAAATCTCCAGCCACCACATGGAGGCTGACAACCCTATGTGATCCCC
Organism: Gekko japonicus; assembly: GCF_001447785.1. Classification (NCBI taxonomy): domain Eukaryota; kingdom Metazoa; phylum Chordata; class Lepidosauria; order Squamata; family Gekkonidae; genus Gekko; species Gekko japonicus. The sequence continues at coordinate 228,615 of NW_015173689.1, read as the reverse complement.
ATGAATGCTATTTGTTTTCATAGTGTTCCTGATGACCAGGGGTCATTTCCTGCAGGAGCGCACAGGAGCGGAGCTCCGGCAGTAAAGAGCCCAGGGGGTGGGCACATGCAACAAGCCCCACCCCCTGCTACCAGCAGCCCTCAGTCAGAGCAAGAAGCAGTCAGGTAAGCTGCAGAGCCCTCCCCGCTCCCCGGTCCAAAACAGTCCAGTGGCACCTTTAAGACCAAGTTTTATTTAGGTACAAGCTCTCCCCCCCCCCCAATAGCTAGCAATCCAAAAGAGTCCAGTGGAGCCTGAGCGGTGGGTGTTGCCTTCTGACACAGTTCCGGTGATGTCAGGGGGTATGGCATATGCTAATGAGTTATGCTAATGAGTTATGCTAATGAGCTCCTGCACCTCTTTTTCTACGAAATGACCCCTGCTGATGACAGAGATGGAGGGTGCATGTCAAGGTGCTATGCCCATGTCATACAAACATATATAAAGAGGGGCATTGGCCTAGGGTTGCCAACTTCACATTTGTCCCTGTCTGCCCCCGTAAACAGTCTGATATACAGCACTTATACGGTGATGTTATTTAGCTCCATGGCATGAAAGCGTCAACTGTTCATTTTTGCATATGAAAAAGTTGGTAACACGGGACATGTCCTGTCCTACCCTCCTCTCTATGTGCTGTGGCTGTGTAGAGGTGCAAGGTGCAAGCTGAGGATATCTTTCTTTAGCAAACGATACCAACACAGTAAATACCTTCAGCATTCCACTTGTACATAGGTCTGAGCCACTGTACTGGAACCAGCTTCTGGGGCTAAAGCAAGAAAAAGATGAGGTTTCTCTAAGGCTAAAAATAAGTGATATTCCATGAGCAATTCTCTATTTTTGCATCAATTTTGCATTTCATATTACAACAATTTTAACATTACCAACTGTTTAGCTCCCATTTTAACATTTTCTAAGAACCAATATGGTGCACAGGTTACAGTATTTGGGCCAAATTAGACCAAGCACCTGGAATGCCATTAACACCTCCCCCCCCCCCACACACACACTTTCTAAAGGTAACACAGCCCTGTTCACACCAGGTCACACCATGTGGGAGAAGAAAACCCTTCCCCATTCATAGTTTACCAGTCACAACTGACCTTAGACTTTATGAGGCTTGGAATAAAGACAATATTTTGTGTTTGTTGCCTTAATTGGCCTGGGGATCAATGAGAATACATGAGAGTGGAAAAGTTAAAAACCTCTCCCTGTACACCAAGTTCTGATCCAAACTGTGCCCCCCAATGGCTGCAATTTACTGTGTTCCTTGGATCCTCCAGGTACTCGCCTAGAATGTGAGGATAATTAGTATTAGTTCCCTCCTCAGCTACAAAGTTAGTTGGATGAGCTTGGGCCACTCAGTCCAATCTACCTCACATAGCTGATGTCAACAGCAAAGCAGATACAGGCTACATTTGGAAGAAGGGCAGCATAACCATAAACAAAACTGGATAATATTATTACTTCTGTCTGTCTAGTGTGTTTTCTGATCCTGCTCTTCCTCCAAGGAGTTCAGAGTGACACCCCCCCATTTATCCTCATAACCAGAGGTCATTTCGGGGGGGATCGCGGGGGATCGCAGTTCCCCCGGGTGAGGTACGGGGGGCGGGGCACATGACGAAGCCCTGCCCCCTGCTTCCGGCCGCCCCGCTTCCGGCCCTCATTCAGCCAGGAGGAGGCAGGAGAAGAGGGAGGGTAAGTTGCTTCCTCCCTGCCTCTCCCCACCCCTGCCTGCCTGGGGCCAGGGAGGGCCTTCGTGGGGCTTCCTTGCACTCCCGCCGGCCTTGCAGGTCCACCGCCGGGCCCCTGATGGGGCTTGGCAGTGGAGCTGCAAGGCCGCCAGCGGCAGCCGGGACCGTTGGGGGCGGGGTATGTGGCCTTATGACACACTTCTGGTGATGTCAGGGGGTGTGGCCTTATGACACACTTCCGGTGATATCGGGGTGTGTGGCATATGCTAATGAGTTATGCTAGCTCTTTTTCTACGAAATGACCCCTGCTCATAACTACCCTTGCATGAAATTATCCTGAGAGAGTATGACTTAGGGCTGACAGCTCCTGGCTGGGAAATTTCTGGATATTTGGGGTGGAGCCTGGAGAGAGCAGGATTTGGGAGAAGGGTGGGAACTCAGCAGACTGTCATGCCTGCACTACCCTCCAAAGCAGCCATTTCCTCCAGGGGAACTGGCCCATGTTGTCTGGAAAGCAGTTGTAATTCTGGTAGATCTTCAGGCCCCGCCTGGAGGTTGGTTACCCTAGTATGAATGGACCCAGGTCACCCAGTGAGCATCATAATAGAATGGGAATTTGAAGCAAGGTCTTCCAGCTTGCCTTGACCTGGATAGCCCAGGCAAGCCTGATCTTGTCAGATTTTGGAGGCTAAGCAGGGTTGACTCTGGCAAGTACTTGGATGGGAGACTTCTTCAAAATACCAGAGGTGGGGGCAGGGCTTATTTAGCCACCTCTCTGAATATCCTCCAGGCCCCCAGTAGGAGTCAGTCACAAGAGGTCACCATGACTTCCAGGTGCGCACACACTCACATGCACACAAACATGCACATATAAAAAATACAAAACAACAACAAAGTGTCCCAGCTCCTAGTTAGACACTGACTACTTCACACAGATTCTCACTGTGACTGATAGGTAAGTAGGCAAATAAATAAAATTATTATTATTAAAATTCATGTTGAAATCTCACTGTATTGTGGAAATTACCTCATATCCCATTGGTTCCATCACTTTCTAGGTCCTGTAGGTAAGATTTCACCACCATTACCATTAATCCATTACTATTATCGGGAGATACGAACTCATGTGAGGTAATTCGGGTACAGGAAAGTCTAGATTGTGCCCTGTGTTGTTATTTTTCATATTTCTTAATTCATTGTTATACATAATGCATTTCTTCATAAGCACTAATAATGTAGGTTTATGTATGACCAGCATCCACACAAGTTCTTGAGCACTGTGGGGTAGTATCGCATATAGGTTTCTTTTATTGCTTAAGCAGTTTACATTGCTGTAAGTTGCCTTAATTTCTATGACATTCATCATATGACTAATAATGCTTTGTGGAAACTAAGTCTAGATTCAGAATTAAATAACAGTATTCCATTAAAGCATGCAACTTTATACAGTCTTCATCAGACATTGGTGGTTGAATATATATGACAAAAAAATTACTCCACTACTTTAACTTACTATTATCCAATAAAGTGGGAAAGCAGGAAGAAAGGGGAGGAAGATTAGAATGCATTGGTATGTTCTCCCCTTTGTCTTATACTACATTTTGAGAAGCATTATGGGAAGTATGCTGTTGATGAACCTAAATACAGCACAATATCGTCAATGTGCTCTGAGAGATTTTTTGAACAGGTCAATAAACGAAGCAGCACTGGGAAGAAAGACTAGGGTTAACCTAATCCAGGATTTATCCCCCTAAACTACTGTCAAGGCTAGGGGTACAGAGTATAAGAAGTGAGAATCCTGCTGGAGAAGCGAGCATGTACAGAAAGGTGTTGCCCCTCCCATCAGAACTGGGTCACTCTTATCTACTCTTCATGGGTCTGGCATTATGAGTAAAGGTTCTATACAGCCATAAGTCTCCTCTCCACTTTTACCACAAATTCAGCATAGGGAAAAGTAATAGCCAGCCTTGGATGGACCATGGTTACAACATGGTTTCAACTCTTTTATCTTAAGAACACTTTCCTGGGAGTAACCCCAACTAAATAGGACTCAATAGCATTCAGAATAGGCCTGCTTAGGATTGCTCTCTTAAATTCAGAAGCAGAGACCAAGGATTGTGAGCTGCAGGAAATTCCTTCACCCACGCATTCTAGACTAGGATAGCATTGGGTTAGGGAAAGATGAAAGAGCTTTTGTTCTGCAGTGGTGAATGCTGTCTGCTGTTATCATAGGTTGGTAGAGCTGCTGTCAAAAGGCCAGAACTGTTTTTAGTGGTCAGATGATGGCAAAAACAAATCTAGCTATAAGGCCAGAGCTGAACAGTTGGGTACAAACCCTGAGGACTACTGCATGATTAACTTGTAAATACAACCCCGGTACATTTTATAAGGCTATTCACATATTTCACACATATGCACAATGCAGTTGAAAGGCTGTTTTTGTGAGTTACAGGAGAAATTGTGTGATCCATTGGAGTACAGTACACTTCAATTAACCTGTTCACTTAATAAATGGATTTTGTTTCACACCATACAATTACCACACGGTAGATTCCAAGAATCACAGTAAAAAAGAAATAGCTGTGGTGTGGCAAATCTCAGATTATAATGGTCATCTGTTAATGTGCTTCTCCACACCCCCAATGTTTTTCCTTCCCCCCCCTTGTTGAAATTCTAGCTTCATGCTTACCCCCCCCCACTACATTTTCTGTATCTGTTTCCATCAGATAAATTCCCCCCTCAGAACAAATCAATGTGTCAGTTGTAAATTCTTTTCAAGCATGTCCATTTAAAAAAAGTTTCCATATGGTTTAAATAAATCAATTTTAAATGGATTTTCCTTAAAGCATTACAACTTTGTGGGCATGGCTGCAATCCTTGGTTATATCTAAGGGAAGGTGACCCAGCTGTCACTGGGAAACAGCCCCAAGTAGCAGTAAGGCAAACATTCTTTCTTTCAAGGAAACCTTTTGATGCTGGCAAAGGTTATAGCAACAGGGCTGTTTTCTAATGAAGTGTATACTCCTTGTGTGCTCAAGTGTTATCACATCCTTACATGCTGCATAAAGACAAGCTGAATTTTTTTTCTTCTGTCTCTGCCTGCAATCCAGTGTCTCTGGAAGTACATAACCGATGAAAAGGCTGAGAGAGAGAAAGAATTAAATGGGATCTCTACCAGAAAACCTACAGATAACACTAGATTCACGTGGGTAGCCGTGTTGGTATGAAGCAGCAGGACAAAGTTAAAGCTCCAGTGGCACCTTTAACACCAGCAAGCTTATTCTGGGTATAAGCTTTCAAGTGCACGCACACTTCTTCAGATACATTGAAAAAGAGGTCATCAACCTGTACATATAGGTAGCAGGCAAGGAGGATGTTGCCAGGAAGGGGCAATTAGAGTCAAGATGCATAGAACTGAGCAGTAAATATAGCTAAGACTGGATTAAGGTGGTTGGTAAGACCTGTGGACAGCAGCAAATCAGCATACAGCATAATAAGGGAGTTTACAAACATACAAGAACTAAATAACATTTGCACGTCTAGTAGAAAAGAGCGCGAGTCCAGTAGCACCTTAAAGACTAACAAAATTTGTGGCAGGCTATGCGCTTTTGACGTCACTTCTTATTTATTCAGATAGCCTACAATGGGAAATTTCTGAGTTACAAGTTATTACAACACTCAGGACAATGGAACCCCCCAGACTTAACAGAGACATTGGTTTCAGATCTCACTACACATGCTAACATCATTCAGTTCTCGTATTTGTACGTAAATTCCTTTATTATACTATATGCTAATTTGCTGCTGGAGCTGTGGTGGCTCAAGTGGTTCAGACGCTGAACTGCAGGCTGTGGAAGGTCGGTAGTTCAGCCGTTCGAGACCCGAGTGTGCCGCATGACGGAGTGAGCTCCCGTCTCTAGTTCCAGCTCCTGCCAACCTAGCAAAAAATTGCAAGTAGATAAATAGATACCACTTCGGTGGGAAGGTAACAGCGTTCCGTGCGCCTTGGCGTTTAGTCATTGTTGTTTTCCACTATGTGCATACCACATACAGTGCACGCTATTTTAGCATGGGTATACAATGTAAGAGGAGCTGCAGTGGCTCAAGTGGTTAAGACGCTGAACTGCAGGCTGTGGAAGGTCAGTAGTTCAGCAGTTCGAGACCCGGGTGCCGCATGATGGAGTGAGCTCCCATCTCTAATTCCAGCTCCTGCCAACCTAGCAGTTCGAAAGCAAGAAATTGCAAGTAGATAAATAGGTACCACTTCAGTGGGAAGGTAACAGCGTTCCGTGCGCCTTGGCGTTTAGTCATGCCGGCCACATGACCACGGAAACGTCTTCGGACAGCGCTGGCTCTTTGGCTTTGAAACGGAGATGAGCACCGCAACCCTAGAGTCGGACTCGACTGGCTTTCAAACAAGGGAACCTTTACCTTTACCTAATTTGCTGCTATTCACAGGTTTTTACCAATCACCTTAATCAAGTCTTAGCTATATTTACTGCTCAGTTACTTATGCATCTTGACTCTAATTGGCCCTTCCTGGCAACATCCTCTTCACCCACTCCCTATCTATAAAGGTTGGTGACTTCTGTTTCAATTTATCTGAATAAGTGTGTGTGCACACAAAAGTTTATACCCAGAATAAAACTTTGTTGGTGTTAAAGGTGCTACTGGACTCAAACTTTATTGTACAGATAGCACTGTAGCTTGAGAGTTCTATTGTGCACAGACCATTCTAGATCATGCAAAATAAATAGCTCCCCCCAATGGCTGATAGCAATCATTCACATTGCTGCAGATTCTTCAGTTTGTTGAAACTGTTTCAACACCCCCACCCATAAATTATACTTTCTAAGGGAAACTTGTTTCTGATCTAGTTCCAGTTTTGTTTTCAGTACAATATGCCTAGAAGCTGCAGGGGGGGAAATCCCATTCCCCTCCCTTAGGGTAAAGGTGAGATACTAATTACATTTCTGTAATCAAATGAAACCTTAAGGCAAGCTAGGAATGCTTGGCATGCCAGCAGTCCTTCATAACCATGTTTCAATTATCTTTTCCCAATATTTTAAGAAAAAGAAATTGTGTTTTCAAGGTAAATGCTTTTGCCTTTGAAAAAGTGCATAGCAATTACAAAAATAACATTAAAGGTGCCTCTTGGCCAAAATATTACGAAATGATGGGAAGCAGCAAGCCAGCACACTTGCAAGGATATCTGATTGTCCATATACATTCCATGGCTAGGAACAGAATAGATGCTACAGCCTGAGTTTATGGTTTGTTCTTTGCAGTTACAGCTTGTTCTTTCTGGAACTCTGAAGCAAATCCCCCAAAATATAAAACTATAAAATAGAAACTCTTTGTTTGAATAAACTAATTGCATTTTGTGTAATATTCTGCAGTGAAAGTCACATTCCTGGGTAGAGGTACAGACTTAAATGATGAAGAAAAAAATAGTATTTAAAATGGAATGTAAACCTAGCAGTTCCTACTCTGTGAACTAGGACAGAGATCATAGTCCTGTGCTCTGACGCAGGATAGCAAAAGGAACAGATCTCTGTAGCTAGTCCAATAAAGCACTCTTTAATTTCATTGCACACCACATTTAAGGTTCATGAATGATTAAAATATTATCATCATTTAAAGATACTTTTAAAATCTGCCCTCTCACCAAATAATAATTGCACGGATTCTAGCTGTGGTATGTATTCCTTATTCCACATTTCCAAGCTTTTTCATGCTTGTCCTTTCAATTTTGTAGAAGTTTTGATTCCTGTTATTGCTTCATATGAAAGCTAGGAGTGAAGAATATAGTGTGTTGTTTTGGAAACTGAAAAAGAAGATGCAAGTCACCCACACAATTTACCTTTATACTTCTGGTGTAAGTGAAAGGACAGCTACACAGTGAAGGCTGAGTCACATGTTACAAAGTCCAGGTAGCAGACATGTGGATCATCGACTACATGTGTGCTGGGAGTTCCATGCTGTGAACTTAATTCTGAGGCATGGGTGAGTCCAATTTGGACTGGGATGATGATGCACAGAGAGAAGGCATTTAAGCCACTGTTTGCACTGTTGGGGAAACTTTTGGGTAGCCCTCATTAACGCATAAATTTCTCCAGCGAGGCTAACAGGAGCTCCCATATTGGGTTGGGGACAGAGCACAGGTGAGGTCAAGACCCAACCCTCCTCTCATTATGCACTGAAGTCCAGATCTAAATTGGGTCTGTGTGTACCTGGGAATTAAATTTCCAGCATGGACCTCCCAAATCATGACTCCCTATGTGCCTGCCACTTAAACTTTGTAATATATGAATTGGCCCTCATATATGAACCGTCCCCATATGTACAATTTTGCAGATCTCCAAGGAAATATCCATACTTTTTTCCTATTGTGTATTGCACTAAAATTTAAAGGTACACATAAGAGCCATTCGTGCATCTGATTTTGGCTTTCTCTTGTAATGTACCAAAGCAGTGGTCATAAGCAACTGAAAACAAGATTTTCTCCGTTTCGTTTTTCTTTGCTTTGTATCAGCTATATTCCCTAAATTTTTTGACCCTGATCATTTATCCTTGTTTTACTTGCCCTCAATAACATTTGCTGCCATTAGATTTTCATAATCTACATTTTGATGTGGCAGGTACTGAGTACATAACTATACTATACTAGATGATGATAACTTAAAGGCATTTACCTGCACAGTAACATGGTGTCAGTTGAGATGGTCATTGTGTAACCTTTTAGCAAGACTAGCATTCCTCTAAATCAGTGATGGAGCTGAGATTCAAACAGAGCTGTCTGCAAGAATCCTGAAAGCACCAGAATAAGTCACTGGGATAGGGAGGGGGGATAAAAACATGGAAGGGTATCTTAGGCAGCTAAAAGGGGGGGGGGGAGTATTGGGTTATTTGGTTAATATAGCAGAGTTTTACCCAGTCATAGAAGCATGATACTGAGCAGTAAATAAATCTCCCAAGAAGTATATTGCAAAAAAGGTAAACTTAAAAATTCAAGTAGATCCAGTTCACATTCCGGTTGCAGTCAAAAGGAGAGAAAGAAGCCTAATCTAAAGAGTACTTTCCCTATCACAAATGGCCAGCTAATCTGGCATCAGTGTTTATGGGAGTATGAGGGCACTGTCCCTACAGGAGAGGCCTACAGAGACATGTGTCTCCATGGAAGTCCATGTAAAGAGAATGAAAGGGGAGAGAGAGAGGAGGGGGCAGAGGGCTGTTGCCAGCATTCTCAGCACTGAACCTGGGGTGGTCTTTCCCGAGAGAGAGACACCCCAAAACAACCTCTGAACCTCCACATGCAGTGCCTTATGAAGCCAGGCTTGGTTTAAACAGTGTCTTTTTGCTGGGAGGTGAGGAGAACCACATCTTGGCTGAGAAAACTCAGGCCAAAGAATTCTTCAGGCTGGCTGCACGGCCAAGCATTCCCCGTGCAAGCAATCCCCCCCC